>NC_142623.1:44467360-44768617 GCF_059453375.1 Lepisosteus platostomus | reverse complement strand
CCCAGAAATCAAAACTGCTCAGTACCGGAGTTCCATTCAGTGGCTGATCAAAGCTACGCTGTAAGACGAACAGGACAAAGTTTGGAAACAGAGAAGGCTGTTTAGAAGAAATGCAATTGATCCAAAGATCTCATCCACTCATTTCTTATAAGAATCCAGGGCATTGTCTTCATCTGTATAGACGAATACTAGTCACTGCTCAAGTGTTCTCAATTTTAATTGGAAATGATAGTTTTCAATGTGTCCCCTGGCTCCTGTTTCATGGTTTGTTTTGAAGACGTCCACCGATCTGACTTGATGAATGCTTTGGAGAATTTTCCATATTTGCTCCATGTCCCCCAGTATGGCCTTCTATTCATGATTAAAAAGGGTAAAAAGGTTCAGTTCTTTCAGCCTGTAGGACATTTGCTTCAGCCCCAGAACATTTCTGGTGCTCTTCTCTGTTCTTATTTCATAGCACCAATAACTTTCACTCTATTTATCTTAATGGCTTGTATACTGGTTTGCACAAGTATATTGCTTTTCCAAATTGTCTAGAAGATGTAAATATTGTGCTTAGACAACAAATATGATCTCTCAGGTCTCAATTACATTGGTTACCATCTGCCAAGAGAATGATAATAGTTTTAAAAATACACTTCTAACTCGTTTTCCCCAGTACTCTCCCTAAATTGGAGCTTTGATAAATTGGTCTAGAGGCTACATAGTGACCAAAGCAAATAATAAAGTAGTTTAAACTATACAATACCACATAACAATAATGCAGAAAGATATTTAGAAGCAAACTGATGTGAAAGTGCATGTCTTTGAATGGATGTTCAAAGTCATACATGATGGTGTGGAGCAATAGGGCACAGTTGTGTGATTCTGAGATACAGCTGATTAGCACATTTCACGAAGACAGAGCCCTAGAGGTTCTAAATATAGGAAGAGACAGACCACAAAAATGCAACAGGTTTTGCTGAGTACTTATGTTCCCATGCAAGAGGTAATTTTCTCTCTCAGCATTTGAATGGAAAACAATAATGAGGAGATTACACATCCCAGTGAGCATAATTTGCTTTCTGAATGGCATAAACTGTCTACTGAGCATATTCCAATAGTCTGTTTTTGAACTTTGCAAGAAAGAGATATGAAAAAAACTTTGAAGACAGAAAATAAAACCACAGCTGCTGCTCAGTACAATGGCGATTTATAACACACAATGTAGTGCCACATCTGATTGATTAAGGCAGGGATGCTCAGCTAGTTTTTCAAGGGCTACAATTTCATTTTCTGTTTCAGGGACCCGTGAGCTCTCAATGGACTAACTCTACTGGAAATGTAGCCCTCTGCTTTGGAAGTGAAGTGTTGCAGTTATACAAAGAGCTGTAATACCTGATGGCCTATAGTCCTCAAGTTGTGATGTAAATACGTGTAAATATTTTGATGACGACACAATCAGCCTGTTGTTTTACACACTGTAAACTAGAAAATGTTCCAGTTTCAGTGGACCAATCTTTGTCAACATGCACTGACAATATAAAAAAGCCTAACATATTGATCAGATATACTGAAAAAAAAAATTCATTGGTAATCTGTAATGTGAAAGCAAATGCAATGAAGAGATAATTCGAAACAGCAGGCCGGATGATCCTGTTAAAATGAATGGTTTTCCACAGATACCCTGTATATCTTGTGATGGGTTACAAGCAGACTAGCGGCTAAGCCTTTGCCTTTGTGGCCTCAGGTGCCAGCTGTAGACGTGGGGAACAGAATTGCTGGAAAGGTCATCCTGGTGACGGACTGACATCCTGGCCTCTGCTGGCAACTTCTTTCGGGCTTGTCAATCTTGTTAGTGGTGGCTCATCCGCACCCTGTACTTGACCTAAGTGAACTCAGTCAAGTTGAGCCACCGAAAACCAAGACATTGCCACCCTTGTTTCAGTGAATTCATCCAAATCCTCCACCGAGCTGTATCAGCCAGCTGAGAACAGACTCTCAGCTACCATGAGACCTGGCCAGGAGGTGCCCCAGACACACTGGAAACACAAGTGCCGGAATGAAAACTAATGGGGGGGGAGAAAGTACAAAAAATATGAAACAGAGAGCGTGCAGTCTTAGCACCTACACGTTTCACCACGTGCTACCACGGAGCAGATCCTGTGTAAAACCAAATGAAGGAATGAGTTCAGGGGAGCAGGAGTTCTGAGTGTTAATACACGCAAACCCATGTCTGCGTTGCCCAGGCTGGAGAGGAAACTGGTTCCATCTGTGACAAATCTAACTGCGTGTGGTCACACATCAGCTTCCTTAACCAGGGTTTAGAGACAAGCCCAAGACAGGGCATGAGGACATCTGAATAAAGATATGGGTAGCAAATTGAATAAAACATGATCTATAACAATTAAAAATAATCCAAGTTTGGATTTAAATTGAGCTTGCAAGATATCGAAATAGAAACCCTGGTGCTTCAATGCCAGCGTTCAGAACAAAAAGGCTGCTCTGTGTGTGAGGGGGTAAATTGTTTTATCAGACACAACTGTATCAGAGAGAGAGAGAGGCCGCACTGAACAGGCCATTCAGAATGAAGTGCTGTAATCCGATTCTGCTCTTGAATCAAAAAGAAGATTAACTAGAATAAAAAAATCATTAGCCTACTGTTTCCTTCTCCCAGTCCCTGGGTCTCCCAGGGTTTTTTTCTCTTTCATTCCAACTGAGATTTTAATTACTCAGGATAACTGAACCCTTATGTCGAACTATTTTCTTGATTAGATTTTTTAAACAACAGTTCTCATATCCTACAAAGTTAGACATTTAGAAAGTACAAGCACATACCAGATGCTTATTTGAGAACTTATCTCATTTCAGTGGCCATGTGTCAGGAATTAAAGCACAGGGGAACATGCGGAACTAAGGGTGAGTTTTATGGGTGAGCTTGTTACAGCACTAGCTGTTAACCTATTAAGATGTAGCTACAGGGGAGCCATATTCTATTAAACAAGCTGTGAAGTGATTGGTAACAGTTCTATATTCCAGATTCCTTGGCAATTATACTTACAGCAGGATATTCCTAAGGACTGAATGCAAAAGAGATTTAAGATTTTTAAAAGAGAATTAACATATAGTTCAATTAAGGGTTCAATGAGCCTAATGAGATCAGCAAAAAAGCCAAAGAAATAGGAAATCTGGAGGACTGCATTTTTAAAAGTATATAAGACAGTATCTTCTGTTATTTTAATTTGCCTGTACAAAATATTTTTAAAGAAACTTGGGGGGGTCTGGAACAAACTACACAGCCTATTGTAAAGACTGAACGTTCAGATCCTTTCAAGAAACATCTGGACAAGACACACTATCAACCAAATGAGGACCAAACACTGAAAGGCCTCCTCACTGACTTTTTAACTGTCCACATTCTTGATCTTGATCTTGATCCACAGGGTCTTCATTCTATACCAGTCCTTCATGACTTGACTGGATCGCTAAATGACTTCAGTGGTCTTAATTACAACGGTTTGATTTGAGCTCCACAGAAAAGTGACCTTTATCTGTCAGTTGCTGCAATGTTTGTTATGCATTGTACCTTGACAATTTCTAAAACTAATAAAATAGAAGACCAAGTCACATGTGGTTGTGTTAGGAAGCATTAATCAATCATGAGGTGCTGCCTAGGCGACTGTCGATTTTGAGCCCCGAGGGCGGGTTTCTGCTTAGATGCACCAGACTTGGTGTGAAATATGAGAAGCAACAGGAAACCATACAGAAAAAAATAGGCGGGTAAGAAATATTGCACCATATATCAGGTCTGATTAAAATGTGTGGCTAAAACTGCTGTGATCTCATTCATGTTCTGCACAATCGTTCTGCCATCAATACATGCAACAATAAATCTGAGGTAATAGGTGACGCAATTTCCTCCTAGGGACTGGGGTGTTGTGAGTTATTCTTCCTTCCTCTCTTTGCTACGAGTGCTGTTAACACCGCCAAATTTAAGGAAACAAGAAAGATCAAATATAATAATGCATACTAAAGTAAACATGAGCACTGGCAATATATATCTCTGCAAAGACTTAACTAATTAAAAATAACAAATGCCAATGTTTACAGATATCTATTCAACACAGATATATTTATCACAGCAAAACTAATAAACAATATTGCTTCAAATGCTTCCAACACTTATATCTTTTTAACTGGCACCTCTAAAGTTACATTAAATAACAATAATTACTTCCATTTATACGATGCTTTTCCACCCTAGGAATGAAAGTGGTGAGCCCTGCTATCTCAGAGAGATGTTTAACCACGGCTGCTCTGAGGCTCTGAGATGTTTAACCACGGCTGCTCTGCTCTGCTCTCTAAAGGTGTGGTCCAATCTGTTTTCTGTGTTGCCAGTGTAAACCATAAACCACTATCAGCAAGAGACACTATATACGAGACTGCTGGACAAACAATCCAGCCTTCTGGATGCCTTCTGAGCGATGCTGAGAGTGTCAGAGGTGCAATGTACCCTGCTGGATGTGCATATCCAGGTTACACAGCCACTTGTGTTGATTTTAATATAAAATCTAGTATTAATCAATATCTGCCGTTCACACAAACCTTCAGCAGCTGTAACGAGTTGAATCAGGGACTCAAATGTTATAAATGTAGGAACACTGGGCACACTGTTATAGGACCCCAGTGTGGAGTTTATTTTCAGTGGAAAATTGAGAGAAAAACCTGCTATATAAGTCAACTATACAGTATATGCAACTATATATGTCAGCTCAAACATATATTAATAAAGATGGTTTAACTTTAAACTTAACTTTTATTTTTCTCTTAATTACTCAACATTTAAAACATCCTTTAAAATATATGTAACATAATAAATTTCAACCTGCAGGTAAAGGGCTTACTTTCAGCTTGATAGACATCGCTGGAAAATATACTTCCTTGGCACTTCACCACAGTCTGGATTACTGTGATTCATTAAGCACACTCTGGAAAAAGCTTATAAATCCCCTGGAGTCCGACTGTTTAAATACTTAAATATACATAACGATGTTCACAGATTCAGGGTCAGTGAGTCTTTTGGAAAATGAGGCAGACTGATCATAACATCAGTAGTTCTGCATCATACCAAATGTTTCAAACTCATACAGAGGGGACACTGGTTCCATGCACTACACACACATACTGTGCTGTACATGCTATACTGCTGCAGTGACCCTATGACTCTGCTCACCCGTGCACTTTGAGACCAGAAGAGAGCTTCTTAAACTGGGGGACATTCTTTTGTACATTCAGCATTAATCCTTTACTGAAATGAAAACTAACGATTAATGTGTTGTGTGCAGCAAATGTGATGCAGGTCAGCCGTTCACTCCTCCTGCCAAAGATCAGACTTTTTTAAAAGCTGAAAAATGTTATCGATTTGTTTGGAAGAGAAAAGCTGATCACTACTTCCTCGTGGCACATGTGCATTAATCAGCCATTTCTAATCTAGAGAGAAGCATAACGCAGAATTCCTCCAATTTCAATAGCTCACAATTCAGAAGATAGGTGATAGGAGCAGGTCTCATACTAGTGTGTTATATAATCACATTTGTTTGCCATTTAACCTTTAAAGAAATCAAATGTATAAAAACAAAATATTAAAGGGAAGAGCTGGTCTTCCCGCACACACTGTCTGACTCTATTCCACATTTCTAGAGAGATGAGCTCCAACCAGCCCAGGGAAGCCTTGGGAGTCTTGACTTTTTCCAAACGGACCATTGAACAGGCGAACAGCATCTAGTAATCCAGCTGTTTATGTACATTAATATACAACACAGTTGACAGCCTTCAATGAGTATACCTGTGCAACCAGAACTTCCATTTGTCTTTAAAATAAACCTTCCTGCTTCTCACAGCCAGCACCATTACACCATTCACTCAAATCTCATGTTAAAGACATCCTTTTCATTATCCTTCCATGTAGCTCTTTTGAATGGCTGTACATTGGGCTATATGCAACGCTACTTACAAAAAACAAAGAATTTGTCTGCAAGTCACAGCTTATTTCCTTCCAGGCAAGGAATAAACCTCTTTCAGTAGCTTCTAGTATAACAAATGTGTTCCAATCCCAAAAGAATAATAAAGTGTCGCTTCTGGGATTGAGCAATATTGGTGCTTTTTCCTGTGCTTTAACCTTTGGCTTGGAGTAATGAGAACTGCCTTCTCAACCAAGCTAAAATCACTTTTCTATCATTAAAAAAGGAATCCCATCATCCCAGGTGATTCACATCGCCCAGAAACAATAACAGTGCTATGACAGAGATCTTAATATAATTACAGAGAGACATTTGCAGTTTGATGTTGACTGACAAAACGCAGAGCAGTGGTGATATCAATACGTTTAAAATGTGGCGTGATTCAGAGCATGGCATCATTCATATCACACTTGGTATCATCACAATTGAGCCATCTGTGTTTACCTTGAAAAAGACATGCCAGCTCAGATCAGACATACAGTACAGTATGCTACTGTACATCTTTGAAGTGGGGATATTCTGCTGTTCAATGGAGAAAAGAGAGCTCGTTGGCAGCCATATTACTGGTGAAGTGCAAGAGGACACACATCCCACTCCATGATCCTACCTAGTTCATTCAGCTGCTGGTAACTTGCTTTTTGTTTATTTCCTTTGCTGAGTTACCTCAATTACTGCCAAACGGTACCCTAAACTCACAAATGAAAACCCTTATCTCATAAGTAAAACTATAAATGCATTCTATTATTTCAGCATACAAAATCAAAAAGCTCCAATAAATTAATGTAGTCCATTTACCACAACATTCATATGCAACTGTTTCGTTTTCAAAACACACATCTGCTTGCAATTCGGAGCAATCAGTGCTAATTACTTTTAAATGAGTGCATGTAAATGTGATATCTACAAAATTCTTCAAAAATTCTCCCAAATTAAAAAGTCTTTAATTAGATGTTTATCATGAATAAAACCAGCCTGGTGTGACTTAACTAATGCAGAGAAAAAACTTTGGGAGACGTGGATGTGGAAAACGTTATGGTGATGCAATTCAGTGTGAGGATCATGACCCGAAACCAACAGTACAGGTGCTGTTACAATGAAATCGAAGCCACTCTTGAGCTGTTGACCATTTTAGTGCTTTAGTACGTGACCATTATTCACGTACTCATAAATGAGAAATCATTCAAATTCAGAAGTTAACTTTGTAGAATGTACCCCATAGTTACATGTATAATTTGTTTCAATTTTATATGAAGGAAATACACATGCTTAAATTCCTTTATCATAATTGAAATGATCAGAATTGGAAAAAAAAAACTGTCTGTTACTCTAAATATTGTTTCGCAGAAGAACAAGAATTGAAATACAAGATATGGTCATTGTCAAAAAAAGATTAGGTGCTTTGTGGGTAGTGAACAAGAGGAAAACAACATGCCTCACATCATAGGTAACGTCTGCATATTCTTTACTGACAGTGTTTTGCCATGAGAGAATTAATTAATGTGTCAATTAATTATTGGAACATGGTGTAAAGTTTAGTTCTGCAAAAGAGAGGTGGATTGAGAAAGGATGTGATAAAGAAACAGTTTTGCTGGATCCTCTCAATGGCACAAGTGCAGGAGCATCTGACATAAGCTGGTTTTCTCTCTGCTCTTCTGAGCAGCGCTCACCTTCTGAGGTCATACCCTCTGGATTGCAGCAGCAGTATCGTCTGGAGAAGTGGATCAGAACTCGCTCCCTCTCCTGCGTCTCGCCCATCAGGGGAAAAGCTTTCAGAAATGTTCTGCGCAACAAGAGCAGTGAACAGAGGGGATTTAGCAAAATCCAAAACATTTCACACACACTAATGTTGAATACCAGATTCAAGCATTATTTCTCACACAGGGTAGTTTAAAGAAACAAGCAGCCAAACCAAGTGATGTCAAACTGTCAGCAGGATACTTCCAGAAAAGATTTGATGACACTCATGGATCAATAACCTCTGATTTATGTAAAGTTCTTTATGGTCTTATCATGCATGATATGCACTTCATATGAACTTCAGAAGGAAGACACACAGAACAAAGCTCATGGGTTACACTCTCCAGGTTTATTAAACAATACGTTAAATGAGCATAAGTATTAGATAAAAATTAGTCTGGTTACAGTTTGGATGTTTTACACAGAACTGTAACATTGTGAAGGTGTTATGTTTATTTATCTAATAAGTGCTTCTAAAGAAAACAGTTATTTTACATATTAGACATTACCACACAGTACTGCACAGAAATCATTTCAGAGATTCAAAGGAATAGAATGGGTGGGTGAAGATCTTGTGAACATTAACAGAGATGGACAGCAAAATTAAAAATTAAATCTTGTTTTTGAAAAGACTATCTTTTTACAAAGCAGAATTAAATAAATTTGCTTGCTATATATATAACAAAACCATCATGGGGAACATAAGAGTACATGAGAGAAATTAGTTTAGAACACATTCCATTCTTTACTTAAATTAGAAAAATAAAACATTGTTTGCCCTAACCTTCCTACCTAAGTGATTCTTCAATGTCTGGGACAATTTGAAGTCTTGAGACTTAATAATACAGATTAAAATTTACTCTATTAAATGTTTTCCATGAGGTTCAGTGCAGAAAACAGGACAGACTCCTGTGTTCAGGTCCTCCAGGCGACTACTAGGGTCTAATAAGTACCAAGGGGCTAAGAAAAGATCCAATGTAAACTTCAACAGAAAGAGCAAAGATGGAAGGAAAAGTGAGAGAGACATCTGCTACAGTATGTGATGGTTACCCACCTGAGAGCTCTGTCCAAAGACATGCCAGTGAAGTCGAAGAAGCTAAGGTACTCTGCTGCAACCAACCGGCTGAACTCGTTGCTGTGCAGGGAAGCATGGGAGACTGTTAGATCTGTGCAGTGCACACCTTGACTTGTGAAAAAGCCAGAGAGACAGATCACCAATCCACTTTGAGACTTGGAAATGAACTCAGGGCTAAAATACTGTACATGCCTGAACAGAAAAGATCCACAGAAAAATCCGTTTGAACTGCCCTTCCGTGCCAGAGGAGCCTTAAACACCCAGCACACTTGAGCTCACAGCTATTCTGAACATACAAGTTGTATATAAGAAAAGAAATTCCTTTAGCACGCCAGACACATCGGAGGGCAATCATCGCTCCTGCAGGTACCACACTTACTTTTTCCCAAGATGGCGGGCAACATCGCAGCGCTTAAATCCCTCGAGGTTATACAGCCGCTTGGCCAGTCTTCTGGCAGCCTCGGTGTCGGCCTTGCAGCCATTGGCGAGCGTATCGGTGCTCCCGTGCTCCAGCTGCTCCATGCTGCCCATCTCAGAGTCCGAGTCAGAGAGGACATCCTTCAGGTTGGCATCACTGCAGCAGCAAGATGGACAACAAAGGTCACAGTTCTGTCACATTACTGCGAGAGAAAGCAGGTACCTCTCTCAGGAAGCCCCACCCCTCTCTAAAATCTACTACCTACCTAACGAGCATGTCATTACAGCACTCATTATACAACGTGCCGCAGGAGACTCTGCCACCTTCCCTGGCGGCAGTGATCCCCAGCTTTCAATCCTACACAAATCTGCTGGGACTCGCAACTGAACATTTACTTGGGTTCCTCCCAATCTTTAGAAACAGGCTACCTATGAATTGGGCTGGACTGGGAACTCCAGGGCTGGAGATACATGGTTTGGAGTAAAAGTAGGAGAAGTAGGAAGTAGGAAAAGTAGGAACACTGCAAGCTGAGTTGATTAGCATGTGAAAACATGCTGTCCTCTCCATACCTTGACCACTCAATATTTATGCAACAATTGCATTATACTGTATGTACAGTTTTGGTATTGTAGTGCACAAGACCACATAGATTCCTTGAGCTTATCATCCGTATTTAGGCTACTGTATATCCTACGTTTAAAGAGACAAATCTTGCTTAGGTTATCCTGTGCTGATCAGTGCGATCAGAGAACACAGTGATCTACAGTCACAGTCCGTGACTAGTACTGAAGGCACCTTGCCTGACACCTTGTCCACAATCAGTGTCTTTGACATCAGTTCAACATTTAAGAAATAAGAAAAAAGGTATCTACAGAACTATGGTGTTTACATTTTTTAAACTCATTTTAAACTGAAAACTTTAAAGTAAGATATCCACAGTCATTTACAGTATTGGCTCAGTATGTGAAAACAGCAGTACAGGTATGTGAAAAAGATCATAAAAATACAACTACACATCGGTATCTGCAAACATAAAGATAAGATTATAATACATACAGTAAACAGAAAAGGTCAGATAATGGTTTTTCCTGTGACCTTTCCGGTTATCTTTGTAAATAAAAGTAAAAGTTTGAAGGAGTGCTGAAAAACTGAAACTCTTAATACCATGCCGACCCCCAAACAGTGCCAGAGTTTACAGTAAAACCATGGGGTTTATCTGGCTGTCAACTGGGGAGGCAGTATCAGCAGCGGGTGGTGGGACAGCCCTGCAGTCTGGATGGAGCCATATACCAACTGACAGCACACAGAGGGGAAACGATTAAAAATACCGACACCCCCCTCACACGGAATACTGAGCCCTGCCTCTGTTAATCCCGAGTGGCGCGCATGCCATGAGGCCCCTCCGCAATCCTGCGGGCGGCACTCTCGGAGAAATCCTCGTCTCCGGGACGCGCAGCTGACACGCTCTCTGTCAGCGTGCTCTCAGGGGAGGAGCGGCGGTGGAGAAATCCCCCCTCGCCACTCAGCTCTGCAGATGGTACTTAATCACCTCACTTCTTTTAAATGGGATTTAACGGCTGGTATATTCAAATGGCATGTCATCTAGCCATCTAATTATTACCCAATTACTTTCTTCCCCATCTCAAACAACCCGCAGTTCTCATTAGAGCAGCCACACTAATGGAGCCTCGCAGCACGCACATCTCCTGGTTCTCAACTTCTAAAGGAAGAAGTTTTCAAAACAATCATTGAACTTGTTCCGTTGCTTACCGCAGTAAAAAGATGTAAACGAGTCTCAGCTCGTCTCAGTCTAAGCTCACTCCATCCGAAAATTCTCATGGCAAAGACTTTTGCATAAGATTTATTGCTGCGTCTTTCTGCCATTGTTCAAGATAAAAATATCCTAATATGCATGTCAACACAGAACATGTCACCAAAACTGACTGCAGTATTTACTTTTGCATAGCATTTATCCAAGTCAAAAAAGACTATGAAAGTTTAAAAATATACAAAGAGTCTACCATGAAAAAGTATGGCCCACAATAATCAAAGGAGTAGCTGGCCTACGTATGCTTTGCTTTGCTCTTTCAGAGATGTATACAAATTTACAGTACAAAAATGTACATTTGTCCTTAAAAGAAAACAATACCTTAGAATACATTACATTCCCACCACAGCTACCACTGCACGTCTCCAGGCAAAAACTACTCAATCTGTGACACAACTCTACCTGTGGCACATCAAGAAGGACCTGGCCTTGCTGTGAACACTAGCCGGCACCACAGTTTAACTGGGACCAAACGTCAACACTGCAGTGGTGTAACACAACTCATTTAGCCCTGGAAAAATATCACTAACCAGCAGTATTAATCTGCTATAAAATATATCGTATTGTACGTGTAGAAAACAACATTACATTTCTAAAATATCATACCAATATCACATCTATAATGGCATATACACACAATATACAATAGTGAAGTATATAAAATTGTGATCAATGTGAAAATGTCTGAACAAGAAGAAGTAGAGGAATTAATAATGACAACCAATGGGATAACGCATACAGCTGTAGTACTATGAAAGTAATAATATCATCCTTAGACTTGTATAGCGTTTCTCTGGGCACCACTCAAAGTCCTTTACAGGTAATGGGGACTCCCTTCCCCCACCACCAGTGTGCAGCCCCACCTGGATAATGCAACGTCAGCCATAGTTCAAATAGTAAAGTTACCACATATCAGCTCTCTCGTATTGGAAAGAGAGAGGAAGGTAGCTCTAAGGTGAATGTTTTATACCAGAACTGTCCGTACATCTATTGTGATGTCCTAGCTTAAGCCCAGTGCTCTGCCTTCTGTCAAGAGCTAAGATTGGTGTTTTTCAGCAGTTCCTTGTAGTGACATTCTTGGGTCTGTCAGTATTTCATGTTACTGGGAAAGACTGTGGAATGGGTTTTGGGTTTTGTGGGACTGAAGGGGAAGCAAGCTATTTTGGCTATCTTGTATTTCAAAGAAAGTATTTAGATGTTATACGTCATTAATGGGGCACATGCCGGCACTATATTGAGACTGATTTTATTCATGGGTAAAGCTGTTATTGTTTTCTCCTAGAGTGCATGCCTTTACCAGCACTGCTTCTAGAGGATTATAAGATCTCAATGAGTCTGCCAGCACTCCAGTTGTGGCCTGTTTCAGGATGGAGGGCGTGTGGTTTTTGGAAGGAGGTTTACACTAGCTGCAGGCTGTATTATAAGCAGTTTTCAGCTGGGGCATGAAGAATTGCACTAACAGTACCTTGAACTTACACAAGCACTGCAGTAGCCATAACAACCAGCTGTTGATCTGGTACTGAATTTACGTGAATTGCAGTTCCTATAATCTCATTTAAGTGAAGTTTTTATTCATCTACAGTACCTACAATTTAAAATTTCCATTATTTTGTAAAATATTTTGAAGTCTGAATTCCACGAATGACCAATGTCATCGGGTTACTGTTCATGGTAAAATCATTAAGCGTGTTGAATTGTTGTCAGTTCTTAAAAAGTATTTACTGTAAAAGGGTTTTGAAAAGCCCACCATTTCATTTTTCTTTTATAATGCAACATCATCAGTTTTTGGTTTGTTACTAAAATAGAAGTTAAAAATGATTTTTTGACAGACCTACACACCCTTAATCACTAGATTTAGTTTTCACAACTCATTTATCCACTTAATACTGAGGTGTGGGTGAGACAGGAGTCCCAGCAGGGCGCAATGCGAGGCTGAACTCTACGGGGCGCACCAGCCCATCACAGAGATTTTCAAAGCTTATAGTTTTGGGAAATAAAATCCACAGTCTCACAAAGCGTCTGTGAAGAACGGTAGAATCCCAACAGCTGTTTTGTGTGTAGTGTGGTATGGCCATGGCCAAGTGTGCAAATAATGGCAAATTAAGCATCAAAAGTAAAATTAAATATCATGTTAAGATACTGTGACTGTAGCCATGTTTGTAACTTTTCTCATTCTTATTTTTGTAGCTTTTGGGTGCTAAGCAAAAACAGAAGTGCCATACCTATAACCCTGTAAAATGTCCAGAACATTTAACAAAGGTTTCTTTATGTCTATTCAGTTAAGATTCTGGAATGTGTCTCGGGTACGTCTGAATTTCTTTTGATGACGAGGCGTTCCAGGCCCTGGGGACCTAAGCCAGAGTTCGCCGCGATGGGAGTGGCTGTGCTTGCTAGTGGATATACCTGTATTGTTCAAGTCTTCGCTGTCTTGACTTCACTTGAACTCTAGTCTCTCTTTTGAAATGGTATCGTGGTTCTTACAGAATAAAGTGTTGCCTTTTTAGACATCAAAATTTTGCTTGTGTGAGACTTTTCTTACAGTTTTACTTTCAGTAGGGAAAGTAAGCAGGGGACGCTCACCCTACAGTCTGTGAGGGTCTTCATGCCCCAGTATAGTGACGGGGACACTATACTGTAAAAGGCGCTGTCCTTCGCATGACACGTAAAACCGAGGTCCTGACTCTCTGTGGTCATTAAAAATCCTGGGGCGTTTCTCAAAAACAATAGGGGTGTTACCCTGGCGTCCTGGACAAATTTCCCCCTGGCCTTTACCAATCATGGCCTCCTAATAAACCCCATCTATGAATTGGCTTCTTTACTCTGTTCTACTCCCCAAATCAGTCCGAGCAACTTGTTTTATCTAAAATAACAGTATGTGTTTCATAACTATTGAAAAAAACTCCTGAGCCACAAAATCTATGATCCGATTAGAATGTTCTGCATTATTATAACATAATCGTGTTTCCTATTACAGCCCCAGCTGAGAAGAAAAAAACATGTATCTCCGTTTCCAATGAGCCTCACTCACTGACCAAACAAGGCAGAGCAGAAGTCACACTGGACACTCTTACCAACGCTTCTCAAAGGTCTAAACTGCAGGTTCCCCAGGGCACTGGATCAATCCCACACTCTGAATGGAACCCGGGAATCCCCGGAAAATTGAAATAAAGATAGGTGATCTCTAAAGTATTTAGAGACCTGAGTTTCTACTGGTCCTGGCTATGGTTCTTCCTGCTGAAGAACATTAATAGGCAGGCATACTGACCAGCCCTTAAGGAGGGAAGAAAAGAAGGAGGAAGGAGGAAAGTTAGCATGGCCTCTAACTTTTCTCTGTGACAGGATAAGTGAATGTCTGTTCAGCAAAGATCAGTTCTGTCCCAGTACCAGGCCCAGCCTGACCCTCAGAAGTTTTGACCACAGAATTCACCTCCGAGCTCATCTGTCACAAGATCTCCTCAACTACAGCTGACAACAAACTGCTGTCTGACATCACTAGCAAAACGAATCCCAACCAAAGCTGTGGAACCGGGCCACAAACTCATTCCCAAACTCTTTTCCACTCTCAGAAAACACGGGTCCAACCTCAGGCAAGGAGAACCAAAAGCACTCCAGTCGCTCCGCAACAGAGATGACATTGTCCTCAATGCATCAAGGCAGCTTGCCTTTCACCCCAACATCCTTTCGATTCCTCGGTTTATCAAAGAAAACTGCCCTCAGCTGCAGCCCCCAATCATCTCATGCAGCCTTCTTGTCCACAGCTCCCCTCACTGCCCACAGCTACTGTCCACAAGAGAGCTGCATGAGCGCTACGTGACCTGCAAATACATATGCAGCATCACACATTTACATGACCAATTTAAATTCGCTCAGAGAAATCTTGTGTATCTATATAATATGATGTAATTTACTGCATTTCTTGCAAAAAATGTCCTGTCACTTACATTGGCGAGACAGGAAGAAGACTGGCTGAATGTTTCAGAGGATGTGTCAGAGCAGCAAGGATGAAAGATCACACCAAGCTGATTTCCATTTCACTGACCTTTCCGTCTGTTTCCTTTTACAGGGATTTCAGGACTCCTGATACAGAAGGACATCAGAAACCAAGACTATCCTCGGATCACACCTTCCCCTTTCTCTTAGTGATAGGCTAATTTCTTTTTAAATGCTCTGCATTGATTTACAGATTTCAGCTTTTCAGACCTCACCCCCAGATCTCCCCTTGCTTGGACGCTCTTTCTCACCTGCTCTGTGCCCATTTACACCTAGCAGGATCTTTGTTCTCTATCTGGTTTGTTCTTTGTGCTTCATATTTCTGCTCCTGTACCTCGCTCCCTTACAACTGACAAACAGCCAAAATGTTTCAGATCTTTCTACTTTTAAATGGGGAATTAAACTTTACTTTGGTCCTGTGCAGCCAATGCACACAGATGTAGTTCTTGACTCGGACCTTGTTCATAGTGACCCGATCTGTTTATTGAGCAGCAATCAGCCCTTGATACATTGTAACCCAGTGCTGTAAATTCCTTTAAAAATGGTTGGGTCCACCATTAGATTCAGCAGTGATCAGACTGAAATTCCAGGCGGAATTTACATAGACTCAGAGACAGATCTAATACACACAATACACATTGCTTAAGCATGTCTATAATCACAGTAGATGTAGTAACACCATTATCAAAGCTCTGGTGGTAATGAGGATAAAGGACTGTGATAAAGTGTGGGAAGGTGTGGCTAGCCACAGCTCCAGCCATGAGATGTCATAGCAAAACCAGAGAATGCAAACACCACTTATTTACTGGAAACCTTTCGGAAGAATAGTGGCAGTATCTTCTTTGCAGAAAAGTCAGCTAACATCTTTTGATATTGACATTAGTTGGCTTTCAGAAGGCTAACATGACAATTAAGGTCATGAATCCGAAGGTCATTAATACATTTTGTGAAATACTACGGAGAAGTCCACATTTTTCCTAAATAAAGTGATATGATTAAAATAACTCAACTTTGCTTGAAACCCTGCTTTAAAGGTTGGAATCCTTGTTGAATTAAGTTAGGAGTTGTTGCATTTTCAACTTTTATTTCAACATTTTTAATTGGGAATTGATCCGCTCGCTATTCAGATCAGCATTTTGTTGTGTTTAAGGCATTCCAGATGTCTAATCCTTACTCTAATTGCATGTGTTACAGTTAATGTGCTAACATATTAATTAATATTTTGATTAGATTCTGCCGCATTTGTTATTCCACAAGGATTTTGCCATTTATGTCTGAGAGATTTCAAATGCCTGCATTCCTAATTAAATGTTTTTTTTTCTGCACTCCCTTTTGACTCTTGCAGAAACTGGTTTCATAATTGCTAAAACTGATTTGCTAATGGTTTACTTATTGTTGGGAATGGTTTACTCTGCCATTGACTTTTGTCCCTAATTGTGTGCGTTAACTGTCAACACTGACCACTGCAGGCATTGTGCAGACACTCAGCAGCAGTGCAGTGGCCAAAGTCCCAGAAGAATTTCATAAGAAAGACAATCCAGTTAGTTTTTTTGTTCTACCTGCCAAGCAATCCACGGATGTGGTTCAGACATTTCTTGAAAAAGGCAGGGATTCAGCTTTCACACTGTGCTTGAGAAGATTATGTCATAGTCTTGCAAACCTTTTGGGCAAAAAGTGCCTCCTGTTCTCAATTTTAAATTCATTTCCCTGTACGAATCCATGTGTCTGGCCCATGTGTTTGATTTATGTTTCACTGCTGATTCTGAAGAGGTCCTTTCGGATCGGCTTCATCAATACCTTTCAGGATTTAAAATATTTGAATCAAGAGCCCCCATAGTCTTCTCTGAAGTCACATCTTCAAGGTCAGCATTTCCAATCTTACATTTATAATCTGTTACTTGCATTTCTCTAGAATAAATGTTTTCTGCCAGGTGTCCGGCACGTTTTCTCATTTTTTCTTTGTGTTTTTAATGTTCTTTTATGATACACAGAGTGTTTACCAGTATAGCAACTATACCAGCATCTAGAGCATTGAGATAAATTAGGAAGAGCAGTGGTCCTGTACAGACCAGTGTTGGTACTCCATTTATTACATAATACTTACTGGAGCATTCACCCCTTATCTTATCTGTTCCCTGCACATTAACCTCAGTCCAAAAACCTGCATTATCCCCAATGCTTACCACCTGCAACTGAAATTTAAAATCTAGCATGTCATAGGCTCTGTTTGTATTCCCAGACCCTGTTAGTTAAATGCCAATTTAATACTGGTTAAACCCTAATGTTGAATTATAGGAATTCTAGCACAGGGTAAATTTGATTCCCTTATGCTTTCTAAGGAAGCTTGAGGTTCCATCTATACTTCACACTCTTGTAGATGCACTACTTCAGTTTTCAAATAATATGAAAACATCAGACTTCACTGCCTGAGTTCTCTTTGGAGGACCCAGCTTACATTTAAATTTTCCAAAAACATTGCTTTTTCCAAGCATGGCATTCATTTCATCAAACCAGGAGCAGGTGAACATCGAATGTCGACGTTTCAGGAGACCATTGAAATAGTAAACATGGATCAGAGGTTCATACTTTTTAAAAAGCACAGTGGTCCAGATTCTCAATGCCATTATTTTTCTACTTAATTAGTATATCCGTGTGTTTAAGTCCTGATCTGCAGTCTCATTTTTCCAGAACCTGTTGGCTCTTGATCACCTATTAAAAATGAACTTATACACATACATTATTTGACATGCGTGTCATGTGTCTCTTTATTAACAAACATCATCTATGTGAATCTTTTTTTAAAAAGGTAGTTAGAGTCTCAGGGATCTGTCCTTACATTAAACAAAAAGATGTAAAAAAGAATGAATGAGTCAAATGACCAGGTACAGCTCAAACCGCTAAAGCAGTTAGAAAGCACAAAATGTTTTGGGAATTTTATCAGTGTTTTGTTATTTCTGATATGAACTTGTATTTTCTTAAATTATTATTTAATTCAACATTGTACAGGTATCCTTCTTTGGAATATTTCTGGGGCTTTTCTATATACTGTACACACTTGCAGCTTTCATGTCACTGCATGCAAAGCATTCAAAAACAGAATGCTTTTGAACAGAACAGAGCGGGAAAAAGAGAATTCAAAAACACCTTTGAATATTATTCAGCTATTGCATGCTATTTAGTATTGTATACTAAGTCTGGGACTTATCCCACATACTGTAATTTGACTGGTCTCAGTTCATTTCCTTGACAGACTTATTGTATTGTATATCGACAGAATCACTGCATCCCTGTACAATCCTTTCAATTGGAAGGATATGAATGCTCTCAAATTTCTTTCTTAACAAAAGACAGTTAATTAAACCTGTGTACAGTAGATGATGTTTCACCATTTACCTTGACAAACCACCTACAGTATGCTGATAAAACAGAGAAATCCTACTGCGGCACTTTACATTGAAAAGTAATATGGGGCAGCACAGTATTTAGATGTTATCATAAGGAAGGTGTAACTGGGCCAGTCCAGCCTTTTTGGACAGTGCTGAAGTAACTGATTGATACAGTTATTTCTTCATCAACATGCCTGGGTAGTTGGTTCTGAACTCCCACAACCCTTTTACATTAAGGTTTTACTGAAAAAACAGAACAGTGCAAGAACAGGAAAAGGTTCAAGTACTAATCATTGGATATTTGTACCTTACTGTAACACATATTTGAAATAGGATGATAAAAACAGAATACTGAAAAAATCACGTTTCACTTGTTTTGATCTGAAGCACCAATTGTTACACTCCCTTCTTTATCATATAAACTCAGAAATGCTTTTTGGTTCCAAGTTAAGTTCATGTTTAACCTCTGCACTGTTCCATTCTGCTTTATAAATGTGCTGTTATGGTTTGACACGTCATTTATTGCAGTGTTATCGCAGGTGTATCCAAACAGCAGAAATCTCTGTGCTGTACTATCCTCCTACTATACTTATTATTCCATGTAACTTAAAGTACTACACCTTATGCAATCATATTTATTAAATGCAGGTTAACACAGGTGCATTTTTGGACCACACCATTCATTTTATATCCCATCTGGCCAACTTCAGCCACCAGGACCACTATATGCATTAGGTTTTCATTAAAATCCCAACACGTCGTTATCCTTGCGACAAATTATGATACCAGCTTTCTCTGAACACTAAGAGCTTGGCATCTTCAGAAGCTGTTGTTGTACCCCCACTTCACAGGAAACAGAGCATTCTCTGAATAAACTGAAAAACGCTGGATTCAGATCTGTGTGTACACCAACAGCCAATGTAAATTTCCTATAAATAAAACTTCAACAGGAAGTATACAGCACTCTATAAAAAGAGAAACATTTCCTACTTCTATTCTTTGAACACGTCAGTCACACTGATACACTTGTTCAGGATGTTTGTTTCATTCTGAAAATAAGTATTTCCATGCCAGTATACAAAGGATTCGTTTTGTATACCTGGGCAGGTTTCACAACAGTTTCTTAGCAATTTCAGTGCTTTTCTTTTGAATTCTGGGAATTTTCTGTATGTGTGTTCCCTGTGCACTCTCAGATCCAATAAATACTGTTTTATATGAAACATGGTTACAGTGAAAAGCTACTGATTCCACTCCTCGGCTTTCTCTACCACCATTAAAACAGGAAACAACATGTCACTGCAAACCACACTAACCCACCTATAGGAGTGGTCAACTGAGAATAATTCTATTGCCTGGAGTCTGAAGTCATTCACTGCGGCAAACCTATGGAAGCTCATTCATTCAGAATGATTCAAATACTGGGAGAAAATAATTTACCTTACGGAAAGTCATACTCACTTTTATAAGACAACAAAACTTTATACTAAAAAAAATATGTGAATGAGGTGGGAACTAGGGTGGATATATGTTCATTTCACACTTCTAATGTGAATATTGTAACAGTTTTTTACAGTAGAGCTGTATTCATACAGGTTCCTAGATTCCATCAGGAGGATCCTGAATCAATTGTGCAGCAGCAACTCAGCCTGCAAGACAGGCCAAATGTCCCCTCTCTCTTGTAACCCTTCTTCAGTCTTACGTTCCTAAATACAAGCATCACAAATTAAGTCATTATGTAGTTACATAGTTAATGTTACCACTAACACTTAAAAGTAAAGTAAAGTAATAATAATAATAATAATAATAATAATAATAATAATAATAATACTACACTTGCTTTCAATCTTATCTTTAACATAAATATCTTGAAATCAACTGAATCCCATTTCAAATAGTTTCAGAACGTATTTCTAAGTGTTTTGAGGTCTTTATCTTCTTGGAACATGAAATGCTGCCTAGTCAGCAACTTTCCTTTCTAAAATAAAATACCTTAAGGACTAACACTGCTGTGGAGAAATCTTTTCCTGTTCTGCAATTTCCACTAAGTGTTTTTCCTTCTTTATGCAGGCACACATTTATAGGATTATCTTATATGGAAATTGTAGCCACTTAATTTTAACCAGTTAACAGTGTATCCAGATAGATCCGTGTTTTCTAGTACAATAAAAGCCACCTTTTAGTTTTATGGTTGTGCAGAGAAGAACAAATGTTGTTAATGAGGTGGAACACCTGTCAATGAGTCAATTACATCTGACTGGTAAATGTAGTAGCTAATCAATCACAACACTGCATTGTTCATGTGCAGCTGACCTTGAACTGTTGTAATCAGGTTTCTGAATGTTCTGATCAATGTCAATTACAGATGCAAAATGAAGAGCTTGTCTTCTTCTTCTGTGAAAAGCTGAATTCTTAATTTAATGGACAAGTTATAAAAAGGAATTAGTCTCCAACAGAGAAAAGGGGGAAGGTGTGCATCTTTTCATACCTCTCCCACTGACCTCTCTTTGCTTGGACACTTGATCTGTGCATTGCTCAGCTGAAATTTTTCTACTGTTCAGTATGGAATTAATAATAGTTCAGTAACTGGGACAGTTGACTAGACATGATACGTGCAGTGGTCTGGCTTGAGCACTAGGGCATTTTCTAAGGAATCTGTCCACTGTTGTGTACAAAAAGAACAAAAAGAAACATGGTGCAGCTGAGCTATTTCAGAATGATTAATGATGCAACAGATCTAAAAAATGAGTTAATTCCATTGGACAGATAAGATGGAAGAAGTGTCTTTTTTTAGTAATTCAACGCTACCGGAGGTAGAGAAGCTGGTATCAAATGTCAAGAAAGAGCAATACCACAGTATGTCCCAATACTACCACCTCATATCAACTTGTTTCAGAATGTATCTCCATTCCAGAAACTTCAAATGTATAGTTTGGACCTGGAAGCAAGTAAGATCTGCAGCCAGGATTCTGGACCGGCAACAATGGAGTCATGGAGCCAATATGGTCAGGACAGCACACAAGCTCCTAGCGGGGCAGATGAACCAGTAGTGGTTGTTCACATTAGGACAGATGACATCAGCAGCACTCTTTCTCACAAAACAAATTCAAATTTCCTTGGAAACAAGGTGAAGAGCACAACTGAATTGTGGGTGTTCTCAAAGCTCCTGCCTGCACACCACACATGGCAGAAGATAAGGTAAACCAAAGAGAACTTCAGCATTATAACCCACTTAAAATCTTCCTAAAGTTTAAGAGAACAAAAATGGCACAGCACAGAATCAGCAGAAAATGGACAGCTACAGTTTAAAAGGGAATCTGACAGAAGGACGGAAGAGATTCATCCAATCACAATCAAAATTAAGAAATAGAATTTAGAAAATGTAGGTGTCTCAAATGGTTTAATAAGTATTAATAAAACAAGTACACTGAAATAAGTCACTGCAAGCACAGGTAAACAAAAGGACATGAGAAATGCCAAGAGATGGTCAAAAGAAAAACTGTAATGGAGGGCAAAACAAATGTGGTTAATTACAAGTTTTTCAGTGCTACAACAAAAAAAAAACAATAAAGGATAAAGTGAAGGATCATAGAGATAATAATGGAAAACATTCAGATAATAGAAGGAAAACAGTCAATGTATTAAATGAATATTTCACTCAAGTGCCTACCAAAGAAGACATTAATAACATACCTCATGCTGAAGAATGAAATATCTATACCACATTATCATATAGAATATTCTACTTGTACAGATACACAGTAGAAGAGGCAAAAGCATCTGCGGTACTAGAAGCACAAATCTCCAAGGCTTTATGGTAATTGTTCTAAATTAAATGAGCTATTTATAGACCACTAACAAAACTCGATTTTCAGCAGTCACTCAAGACAGAGGTAATCCCCATTGACTGTAAAACCACTAACACAGCATCTGTGAAAGTGATATCAAAACTGCATAAAGTACTTATATACCAATTAGGTTGTACATTAATTATCATAATAAAATTCAAATAAAGATGAATTTTTAAATAGAAGGCTGTAGACCTGGTTAACAGATCGAAAACATTGAATAAAAGGGATGAAAATGTAAGATGGGAAACGCTGAGCTGGGAAAAGCTATTCATGGAAAAGATTTATGTTATCACCATTTTCATCTTCTGGACAATGTGGAGCAGAAATAAAAAGGCAAACAGAATTTTGGGTTAAAAGTGCAAAACATAAATCATATATAAAGGGATGCAATACACTAGTAAGATGACATATAGAATATTGTGTAGTTTTGGTCACCAAAAATCAAACAAAAAAAGATATTGGTGCTCTGGAATCAGTCCCAAGAAAAGCAAACAGATACATTAACATTCCTGACCTTAAAAGCAATGTGTACAGTCAGGCTAAAACAAAACTGACTATGATGACACCTGATTCAAGCAGTGACAATTCTCAAAGATACTGACAAAGTCAATCCAACAGACTTCAGGCAGAATCAAGACTGAAACACAAACCGGAGGACACAAGTAGAAACTAGAGGGAACAGGAGGCATTTATTTTACGCTAAGAGTTGTGGGAATATGCAATCTTGATACCCTGGCTCCTTTCAAGAAAACAATAGATAAAATCCTTGACTCAATTAGTAACCAAATGGTCTTGTCGTGACCTTTCTTCTGTTTTCATCTTGTGTCTGGGAGTTTATTTACCCTGGTCAATCTACTTCCTGAATACACATCAGTAGAAATGTTTGACAGTTTTTGTCATGCTCACTCCTGCTCAGATACATCTCTCAGATGCAATGTGAGACATTTCTTTTGTACTGTTAGCACATCTTCTATTCTTTCGGCTGTGGCAACACTAATTCATAGGTCAGACCAACAAAGCTCTTAATATGTTTATATATACGTTTAAAATGGGTAAAGTCTTTAATAGTAAACTTCTCATTGATGTATCAACTATTCTGCTGCATGCCATTTGAACTTTGTCTCATTTTATGAATTATGAATTGTACTCCAGCTTCCTTTAATTTTTAGGTGTTATAATAATAATAATAATAATTGCTTACACTTATATAGCGCTTTTCTGGACACTCCACTCAAAGCGCTTTACAGGTAATGGGGGCTCCCCTCCACCACCACCAATGTGTAGCATCCACCTGGATGATGCGACGGCAGCCATAATGCGCCAGAACGCTCACCACACATCAGCTATCAGTGGGGAGGAGAGCAGAGTAATGTAGCCAATTCATAGAGGG
Organism: Lepisosteus platostomus; assembly: GCF_059453375.1. NCBI lineage: Eukaryota > Metazoa > Chordata > Actinopteri > Semionotiformes > Lepisosteidae > Lepisosteus > Lepisosteus platostomus. The sequence continues at coordinate 44,744,946 of NC_142623.1, read as the reverse complement.
GGAGTTTTTTAGGAGGCCATGATTGGTAAGGGCCAATTGGAAATTTGGCCAGGACACCGGGGTTACACCCCTACTCTTTTCGAGAAGCGCCCTGGGATTTTTAATGACCACAGAGAGTCAGGACCTCGGTTTTACGTCTCATCCGAAGGACGGCGCCTGTTTACAGTACAGTGTCCCCATCACTATACTGGGGCATTAGGACCCACATGGACCACAGGGTGAGCGCCCCCTGCTGGCCCCACTAACACCTCTTCCAGCAGCAACCTTAGTTTTTCCCAGGAGGTCTCCCATCCAGGTATTGACCAGGCTCACACCTGCTTAGCTTCAGTGGGTTGCCAGTTGTGAGTTGCAGGGTGATATGGCTGCTGGCAATGCACTATGGAGTATTGTGGACAGTCAAATACAGTTTGTATGTTTGTTTTTTAGTTGGATTACTATCTCCTTCAGTGCAAAATACGGCCAGCTTAAACTTAAGTTTAGAATTTCACAATATTTTGGTTCTTCACAAAAATATGAGAATACTGTACTGTATAGTCCTTTTATCAGAATTCATGGAAAAGCTTCAAACCCAGCTTGGATGAAGCTTTTCCATGCGGAAGCAAGATGCCTCAACTAATGGCATTCCTTTAGTAAGTCCCTTTTCCAAAAGACATGCTTCTAGATGTAATAAATGAAATAGCCAGAAGTAGTCATCATAACTGAATTCCTGTGTGTGCCGGGGAGTTAGGGATCAATTAATTCAACAGCCTAAAGACACACTGTATGTTCCCTCATACAAGTTCACTTCAACAAAAAATAAGAGGAGGGGCATATTTAGCTTTGATACAAAAGAATGTCCAATTAATGAATTACAAGGAAAACAAAACAGTCTACCCTCTTCTCATAATGTTTCATAGAAACTTAAGTTGTACAGTATGTATTTAAAATGATTATATATATATTGAATACAACTGTAGTTGTAGTTGAATACAGATCAACTGTTACCGCTATGATGTTGAACGTCAACGTATGTTTGTGTAATGGCGAAGGCTTTAACTGTAGGTATGCATCGTTTTCTACTTCAGCAGTTATTCAGTCGTTGCTGGCACAATACTGTACGGGTACTGCACTTGTATAAGGAGAACAGACTGAGCCCAGTTCCCAAATACTACCAGTATTTGGTTGTTGTCTCTAATAGGACAGTACCATAACCTTTCTTGTACAGCAGGATAATTTATTGCCCAAAAAATGGTACTAAATCAGAAAAATAGACGTATCTATAAAGGTTTAATACGAGTTTCAACCTCAGCATTGCTTTTACTGTCAACATATTAAACCACAGTGAGACACCTTATCGCAGGCAAAGTCTGCTATCACGACTCCACATACATTTGTTTAAAGTTACGTTTAGATAATAAAACTACTGTGTTGTCGTTGGGTGTCCCAGGTATTTCACAAATTGGTCTTACAACTCGACATTGTTTCTTCAATCCTTTCCAATGACACAATTAATCAGAGCCCGAATAAAGCTTTGAAGTGAAGCCACATGACTTTTAAAAACCGCTTGCTATTCAACAGGCAGGATTAGTCTGCTCTGTCTTTTCGCTCTCGGGATGGTCAGAATAAAGACACTTACAGCAGTTCCAGGAGAAGGTCAAAGTGCATATCGTATTCATCGCTCCACATTCTGGACTGTTTCCTCTTCTCTAGACCCACAGACAGGATAGCCAACTCCGTGCCCACAGGTCCGCTAAATCCATTTTTGCTTTTATCTGCCAAGAGCTTAAAACGCCAGCCATCACCTTCTTCGTAGTTTTTTTTATATTTACGAGTGGGGGTGGAAGTATTGTTAGCTTCAGTGCGTTTTTTTCTGAACGGTTCCTGGGCTGAATGTGAACGCACCGGACTGGGTGTGGACAGTACACCGCTCGCTCTCTTTCCTGATGTCGAAAGTCTGGAGCTCCGGACTCGCTCTTAGAGCGGCGAGCAGGCAGAGGGGAGGAGCAGAGGAGCAGCACATTAAACTTATTAAAATCACTGGATCACAAGTTTCATTTTTCCATAGACTCGCAACTGGCTGGGCCCGCAGAGAAGTGGTGGGTTTTACCTACCAGCGTGTGCTCCGATTCAAGCGATACAAATATGCTTGTTATGCTATGTTTAATGTTTTTGTTGAAAAAAAAAGACAGCATCTCGCAGAAGTTTTTTTTTTTTAACATTTCACGTCTTCATCCAATCAGATTCAAAAAAACAGGATCTTATAAATCTGAATGCAACGCCTGTAGATATTCATAACAAGACATCCTGCCGATGGTCTGTTTTTTTTTTTTGCTATGAATTATTGTGAGTTGATTTAGTTATGCTTCATAACGGGGGCTGTCAAAGAAAAGATCTTTCGCTTGGTAGTGTTTTACATGCTGTTTCTGGAAGGGAAGGAATGTTTTCATAACACCGACCTGATGCTAGTGGTTTCCTGATACATCTGATTTAAATTAGTTAACAAGAACTGAGGAAGCAGAGGCCCTATGGCGAATAGCAGGATATTGTCTCTAATGGTTTATTTAATTAAGAAATTCCAGGGAAGTTTCAAGTCTTGTGCACTCTTAAGAGGTTTTGTGCTAGACTGAAACAGGAACAATAAAATGTTTAGATTTTAATTTCATCATGGCAACATTCTTGCAAAGTTCCGGGCACTGTGAAGCAAGAGCTGAGCTTTACTGGACACATGTAACAAGCCACACATGCAGAAATTATATCATCCTTGAGGGGGGACTACAACCTACTGACAGTGCTAGAAAGGTCCCACATGTGCATACATGCAGTGACTGCTCTGTGCCCCAGCCCTGAGAGTGAGGGCACGCACAAAATCCATAGCATGAACGTTAAACTTGCTCCAGTGCTCTTGCAGGATCAGACTCCAGCTAAAGTCTTGTTGGCACAGCTATCCACAGGGTGCAACAAGGCCCCCAAGAGTGAAGTTAACCTGCAATAAGGCTGAGAATATGTCACCGGCTTCTCACCACCAAGTGCTTAAATGCGACAATGCGAGTACTCTAAAATGGCCATTTTTAATGCCAGGTACAGCATATTTCTGGGAAGCTATTTTTCCCACTGGACGAATATCAACTTCGGGGAGCATCCTGTTTGTCAATGCCTGATTCTGAAAAGGTTGTCTCTTTGTCTCCTCCTGAAGTGATTACTGCAATGCCCTTGCTGGGATTTCCAATAATACCCTGAACACATTGCATTTCTGTAGATCTTCAGATCTGTGCAGTCAGATTCCTGAAAGGGTCTCAATCTGATGTTTATATTACATCTGTTCTGGAATACCTACAGTACATTGGCTTTCTACTGAGGTACACGTAAGTTTTAAAACCTGCTTTCAGTTTTAAGGCCTGATGTAATGGGTGTACAATTCTGTACACCCATTACATCACTAACCTATTTATACAGTACTCCTAAAAATAATTATCTGTCCTCTAATGCAAGACTCCTTAGTTCCCAAGACCAGACAGCAAACTGTGATGGTGACAGAGCCTTCAGTTCCAGTGCTCATAGCCTGAAGGAGCTTTTCCAAAAGAATCCAGATATCCCACTGCTCAGATTGTTTTGATTAAGCCTTAAAACCCACTTGCTAAAAGCTTTTTCTTTACAAAAAGCTCAAGGTCTCTATTTAAACTTCATTTGCCCCTAGTTTTACAGTATGTGCTTGTCCGGTGAACTGGGAAATTTAATCTTCCACTCCATTTTTTTTCAAACTGGACAGCTGTCCAGCCTCCCTCACCTAGAATTGACCTTTGTGTTCTCTTATCAGCTGCAGGACTGTGGCTCTAAACACATTTTGTGCTTTTTGCCCACATTAGAACCAAAAGCTGTTCAACTGTCCCTATAAAAATCTATCCCATAACCCCCATCTCCCATTATAGATAATTCAGGATTATTGTTAGTCTCTACAATACTGTTCATGTTCTCACAGGACGAGTCTTAAGAATGTTCTTGGTTCTGAAGTAAAAAAAGAGTTAAAATGCCAGAATTTAGTACAAGTGATTCCTGGAACAAAGTCAAATAAGTACAGTAATAGTGTTTGATCATGACTGGGAATATACCTGGGAGATAAGTGCTGCAGCCAAGATGAAAAGACAAAAAAAATACATGAGCATGTTTTACGTCTACATGAAGTATCAGGTACTGTACATTCCCATCTTGTGCAAAGATCTTGGAAACATTTAAAAGTAATCCATTATGTGTAATATTTTATCTTCATATCAACTTACAAAACATAATTTGTTTTATTCAGTATGCAAGAATAAGAACTGACACTTGTGCTCTTTTTAAAACTCTGACTATCAGCAAGCTTGAGATTTCCTAAAGAGATCTATATTTTATTACAATGTAAAAATCTAAATATTTAGCTCTCCCACAGATCTTAAATCCCTTAAAATCTCTGTTAGATATCCGCTTGCAAATTGCTAAATCAAGACATTCTAATTACTCAGTTATATAATTTGTTTGCCATCTCTAACTGTTAGCCCATCATACTGCTCTTAAATGGTTTCCAACAAAACAGACATTTATTTGCCAGGGTCAAACCTGTATGGAAGAAAGCCCAACTGTGGCTCAGAAAGACTTCAATAAAGATAAAAACTTTCAGGACAAAACAAAGATTGCACATCAGTGAAGGAAGAAGAAAAAATAAAATATATAGTCAGATATATAGTCATTTCTGAATTCACAAAATAATTTATTAATTTGTTTTAACATTATTGTCCCTTCTTCTAAATACAGTATTTAATAAGGAATCAATTTAAACATCAGTAAAAACTTGAACTGGAATTTATATGGCACACTAGATATGCATCTGGGCTCCTATGCTTAGATTTCATGTTCATGACCTGACTCGAAGCTTTTTTATATTTGCAGAGCTTGACTCATCTCATAGAACCACACAATCAGTGTGGAATCTCTGACTCATGTGACTGTCCTGCCCAAAAAGCCTAAAAACAGTCAGAGGAACAAGAGACAGTGATTGTGACAAATTCAGCAGCACCTTGACTATGATCAGATAAAAGGGAAAAATATAACAAAGATAAAATGTTTTTTTTTCAGATAAAACAAATAAAAAGATCATGAAAATATTTTACTTTCATTACTCAACAAACCTGTTTTTTTTCTCCAGTGCATGTAGAGTAAAGCACATAGTCTTATCATGTGCTCTCTAAATGTGAGCACAGGTGAAGCACTTTCTTCTAATTCATGTGCTGAGTAACGAGGCAGCCACACATCAATGGATACAGTAGGATGAAGTGTGTCGCATCATGTATGTAATCCATCCATCTAGATGGATTCTTTAAAGGGACAAAATAATTAGTTCAATAGTTCTGGAAACTACATTCTTACAAATCAATAGTTACACTATGTATGTCACTGTGAGTGAGAATGGATGTAGATGAGAACGAGACATTACATTTTTTTATTCTGTTAAATGAAATAATAAAGTCATCTCTGGTTGAAAAAAAAAACGGCCACATGGGCTGATGGGTTATTGTTCTTGGCATTTAGTCAATGTAGCAGACCTGCTTCACCAGAAACAGAGCTTATGCAGACCACATGTTACATCCTATACAGTAGTTCAGACATTATCTGCACTAAGCCATTGGCCTACAATGACTGGCATTCCAGAATGAAGGCATATACAGTAGTACAATTGGCTCTCACACTCAGTGGTTGGACAGGTTTGAATCATTGAGAGTTCCCTCAACTTGAGGTGCCTCTTCAGTCACCTCTGAGTTTGCAGTCAGCGGAAGCTGCTTCAGTCCTCCTTCAAATGCTAGTTCTGCTGTCGGAGCCAAGGGAAATGCAGTGAGAGAAATGGCAAACAGCTAACAGTGATTGCTTCAGAGGACATGCACATGGTCCCCATGACCGCCTTATAAAGAATTGGCGATTCAAACTCATTGGATATAAAATCAGAAAGATATGTGCCAGTTTCAAATTTTAAAAAAGTAAGCATAGCACTGGCCTCCATCATTCTTTAAATGTTTCAAAATTGTCTAAAGAAAACATTCCTTTTTCTAATGTAGAGAAGTTCAATGTTGAACTATTATTAGCTTTTTGCAGGCTCTTCTACTTTTTTTCCTGCAGAAAGACAGTGGTCTTGTGAGTCGCAGTCACTTACACCTCCTAAATAAGCACCGGCTGTCTCTAACACTGTAGCTCACCACAATATCACATGTTTTAAAACAACTTGATTTTCCCAAGAGCTTGGTTTATCTTTAAACAGGTTCAGTCAGGAGATCCCACATGATTAGTTGTTTATTAGAACAGAAATGTAGCTACTTTGCACTGTTGCAGTATGTTCTTGGCCTTTGCCATTGCTGTTAGAGGTACCCATGTCCAAAACACAGCTTACAAAAGCCCTGGGCAGGGGATTAACATGCCAGTAATTCCATCATGAGACAACCGAAATACAGGTGGAGGATGAGATGGAAAAGGCAAGCTAGGATGTTTGCTGGAGTGTACTGCTTTAACATAATGTTATAAATTAATCAATAACTTATTTGGCTGACACCAAAGCAACATACAGTATATTCATCCACTTTCTAACAGCTTTATCCAATTCAGTGTCACAGGGGAGCCGGAGCCTTTCCCAGCAAGCAACGGGCGCAAGGCAGCACCCTGAGCAGGACACCGGCCCATTGCAGGGCTCACACAGACACAAACTCCTACCAGGGCCAGTCTTCCCAGAAGCCAATCATCCTACCAGTATGTCTTTGGTCTATGGGAGGAAACCCGAGCACCCAGAGGAAACCCATGTGAACACAAGGAGAACATACTGTATAAACTCAACGCGGGCAGCACCTGCAGAACAGCAATACTAACCACTGCTCCACAGTGCTGCCCTCATACAGCATAACTGCACCCATTTATACAGCTGGGTATTTTATTGGAACACTATAGAAGAAGTATTTGCTCCAGGGTACAGCAGCTGTGCCTGTGTGGTGCAATGGAGAGCTTGCTGGACTTCTAGGCATTGCTCGGATGAAGTCATTCAAAGGTTGTGGGTTTGAGTCCTGCCAGTGTCGCAGTGGGATTTAAACAAGTGCAGAACCCCAATGACTGCTGCCACTCACAGGTGCAGGAGATAATTCATCCGTGTCAATGGAACTACTTGCTCTTCAATACAACATTATTACAAATGCTTTGAGGACACACAACACGAAATATTTATGGGATTAATTTAATGATTTAAAAATGAGCTCCCTAAATCAACTGTGGGTTTGCATGATCTCTGTCTCAGTAACACTCAGATCTTTATTTAGTGAATACAAGCTGTGAAACAAATGGAAAGTGGGTCTACAGTATGTCTTCAAAGAACAATTATATCTGTATGTTATAGTTTGTTCATAAATTAAGCAAAAACAAAAGTTGTTACAGTGGAGAACTGCCAGAAAAGCCTTTTTCTTGCTGCTTCTGACTTCAGTAGCTGTCGTCTTCATTAGCATAAGAGGATTACCGGGAAGGAAATTCTGACAAGGTGTCTTTGCAGCTGCTGCTTTTCACTGCCATTAACAATAAAGGACGAAGTAAGGTGTCTTCAAGATAAAAATGGTAAACTTCAAGGCAGTGACAGGGAAACTGTTGATGTATTAAATGAATATTTTAATTTTACCAAGGAAGAACTGACAGCATGTCTCACGCATTAAGAAAAAGAGTTCTCATAGCATTAGCACAGAAAAGACAGATATTATATGATACATATATTATATCTATAGGTAGTAGAAGAAGCACATACTGTATGATAAACAATTCTCCAGGGCATGAGGATATTGTTCCAGTCGTACTTAAGTAAACAAAGATGTTATACATAGGCTGTTAACAAAACTCTTTTGTAGTTCACTCTGGACAAGGGTAATACCCATTGACAAAAAAAATATAAAGGAGTGCCCGTCCTTAAAAAAGAATTGCATAACTGAAACAAACAATAGAGACCAGTAATTCTTACTTATGAATTACATATGGAAGTGAAAATCAGGACTAATCTAGGAAAAACCTCTTTCTTTTTTCTGGTCACCATGCTGCTATGCTACATGCTGAAATATTTTAATATTTTACAAAGAACTGCATTTGAAAATACAAACAGGTGGCATGTTTTTTTCTGTGGGTGTCTAGAACAAGCTACAGAGCCATGTTGCTGAGGCATTAGTGAAGAAGTAGCTGGAAGAGATCCCCGGTTCAATTACTAGCAATCAAATAAGCTAGACAGGCTGAATGGCTGCTAACATTTGTAATTTTCCTCCTGTATTGTTTTGTGTTTGCCTCGGTAACAGATGTCTTTGACCTCTGCAGGCAGGCAGCTGAAGATCAATCTAAAGCTACAATACCTTGAACCAGCTTTGCGAATTTTAATACAATTATGTAAATGAGGAGCAACAGGAAATTCATTATCAGCACATCTGGAATACAGCAAACACACTGGATGTTTCTCTCTTCAAAGAGCATACTGTGGGCATCTTTCTCGGATTGAAAGCGTTCCTTAGTTTTACAACAAAAAAGTCTTATCTTCATCCACAAGTTTTCTTTGACTTTCTGGGAGCAAAAATGGAAGTCTGGCTGAAACGTGTGTCTGTGGAAACAATGCCTTATTCAGCTCTCTCACTGGCAGGACGTAGCTGTGTGCTTTGCCTGCCACATCAATAGCACAAGGAAAACACACTGTCTCTTATATGCAGGTTTGTAAAAAATACTGCCACATTCCCTGAACAAAGAAAAACTAAATATTTCCAAGAACACAGGCACTACCAAGAAGAAAGGAGGCAGCTCTTCAGCCATTCAGCATTAACTTGCATTTAGAAACGTAACTGACCTCAGAGTAGCTGGTTCCTAATATATCACAGCATGCTGGAAACAACAACCTCTCTTGGCTTGCTGCTTACATTTTTCCTCTCTCTGTGAAGAGCAGTGCTTCCTCCTATCATGACTAGATTTACTTTTCCTGTTTCCATTTTTATCCCCCTCTGCTCTGCTGGAAGAATTACAATTAAAAAAAAACTAGGCTTCAAGATTTTCAAGACGTTAGGTCAAGGCTTCCTCTTTGCTTATGTTGCAAATTGGTACTTTCTGGCTTTATGATATGGGAGATACAGTACATGAGGAATGAACTTTGTGAATATGACCTAAACAGGACTCACTGGAGCATTATTATAACCTCTCAGGAGCAGTATTTAAGTGCTTACCCTGCACACTATACTAAAGCATTGTTTTTGCTTAATGTCTGTTTTTTTAAATCACTGAATCTGCATGAGCCCCACTTCCCAGATTCAGCTTTAACATGTAATCGTGACCTTCATCACCAGCCTTCCACACACCTTTTCATTCAGTTCTTCTAGAATTGCCTTTCATTCCTTCAGCTCTCTTTTTATTTCTAAACTTAAACTAGATCTCATTTCTCCCACCTTCATACCCCCAGCAAATCTGATCACTTAAATGGATGCCTGCCTGAGTCAGAATATTTACCATTGCAAACACAGTTTCAGTGAACGAGAGCTTCCATAGTCGTCTGCCAGGGAACAGCAGTCAGGCTTTCGATGAACTCTGTTAGAACTGCAGGAGAAGTGCCAAAACCTGTCAGTCCTTCACTCCTAAATGAGGTACTGTAATTAGGCAGCCTGTGCATCTGGAAAAATCTACCTACTAATGTGCTGCCATTGATCAGCTGAAACAAAAGCATCGTGATGAGATCCTAGGATTAATAAGTATGAGTAACCAAGCGAGTGAGTTGGCAATTACTCTCACATGCACTATATGTAACATACAGCTTGAATATCCATATATGACTATCATATATTTTGCAGTGAAAATATATAAAAAACAAGACTATAGCTTTAAAAATATTTTCTCATTAAGGATCACTTAAAAAAATCATAATCTTTATCTGCAGCTAGTATGAATGCTGCCGAAGCACAGAATCCTATAATCTAACTCTTCTTTCACCACCACTGTGATGCACTGATTATCGACATGCTCTGCATAATGCCTGTGCTCTCTTGTGGAACAAGCTAAGGCCTGTCACTGCCCATGTCTTCTAAAGTGAGGTGAAAACTGCATGGATACAGTATTTATACTGAAAAACAGGAAAACACATTTTATCGTGACACCACTGAATCACAGCAAAGCTCTGCAGTGACTTAACACTACAGTTATTGATCTGCATTTCAAAATCTAGGTTTTTTAATCTGCTTTAGATAAAAATAATGAATACATTCTAAATTAATAATTATAAGGAGCTGGGGTATTATTTTGAGACTGTGTTGATAATGACCTAACAGGATATGAACATTATTCCCACAGCAGTAATTGTGCCACACCAGGCATTTTCTGGGAAATCAGAACATGTGGGAAAAAGGCTCTATACTGCTCATATAACATGCTGGGCCGAAGTGCTTACTGACTGTTTTCACATCTCTGACTACATTATTGTTACCAATGGACTTTAATAAGCTTTTTTTTCCCCAGGAATAAAATAACTTTTGAATTGTCAAACCAATTAAGAATGTGGAATATTAATTGTGTTTTAACTACAGCATTTTTCAAATCTTTCCACTGGCCTATTGATGTGGTGCAGTAATTGCAATATAACTATCAGTATATTGTACATCTTTCTTGGTTTTATATTCCCAGATATGTGCTGTAATTCATTCATTTTTTAAAAGTTTCAGTTCACTTTTCAGTTCTCTCTTGTCAGATCTTTAATTAAAGGCTGTTAATTGAGCATAAACAGAAGAATCCCCATAGCTTCTTATACAACTAGGCAGAAGCCTCCCAGTACAGGAGTGATTCACGCATTGAAGAGAGGATACAGAGGGTGCAAGAAGTGTTCCAACAGCAGCAGAGACAACCTAAAGGAAAGACAGCCCAATATCGTCAGGTGGAGCCACTCCATCTACCAAGCTTGGGCAAGCAAGCGCATGCCTGTGTTAACTGGCAACTGCAGAGACACAAACATCACCAGGCCTCAGATGCTGTTGGATCTTACATATTCTCTAATCTAGAATCTCCACACAACACACTTCTCCTGCACTTAACAGCACTTCAAATCAAAGTTTTATACTTCCGGAGTGATTCATGTCTTGGCTGATGACTTAATGTGACTCACAAATAAACACTATCTATCAAAAGTCAAATCAGTCAGATCAGTCTAGGCCAGCAGTTCTTCCCAACTTCGAATATCCAGCTATGTACTGTAGGCACTACTAAGTTGCAATTTCTTGGAAAAGTCTGCAAACCTGAAAGAAGATTTTGGTATGTTATAAGAAAGTTTTGATTAAGTGTAGCAGAAGTTATCACCTCTTCCTTGGCTATTATTACTATTATTACTGTTGATAATAATAATACATCAGCCTTTAGGCTAAAAGGATACCAAAGTGCTTTACAAAGGAGGCATATTTAAAATACTGACAATAAAATAAATTACTTAATTTTTCCAATTGTGATGATAAAATGATGATGATGATGAAAATCTAATCTAGTGATTTGTTTATCATGAGATTCAAAGTTTAACTAAATCAAAAAAGAACCTCTTATATTTCTGATTAAAAGCCAGGTTATCACTTTAGTTTAAATGCAGAAACTGTTTAAACAGATTTTAATATCTCCAGGACTCTCAAACAAAACTAAATTTTGTCAACAGAATAAAAATGAAAGTTCAACCCATGTTTAGAATTTATCTTAAATGGTAGCATGTACTTTATAAGGTAAATAACCCAACCAAGGAAATATCCCTAAGGAACACTACAAATGATATAAAACAGTCCTGACACAGATTTAGTTTTCCCTAAAGGAAACAAAGTCTGTTGGTTAGATATATTCTGAAGTCATCTACAGTATCAAATGCAGTACTCAGGTCGATTACTAAAGTGGATATAACATTTGAATTGACATGCATAAATCATTAAACCACTTTGACCACAGCAGTCTCTGTGCTGATTGGATTTTCTCCAAGATTGTATCCCTAAATAGGAAATTATTATTTTTTTCAAAAGCCTTGGCTATAAAATGAATGAAAACTGGTTTGAAAATACTCAGAATTCTGTAGAACCTACATTTGTACAGGTTTTACCAGAGTTGTCTAAAATCACAGCTGGAAACTTCATTTGTTCATAGTAAGAACATCATTACAAAAGGCACTAAACACTTCCTTCAGAAATTTCAGAGGTTCTGGATCCAAAGAACCATTTCATCTGCATTTATTTCACTCTTCTACACCAATCAGTGAAACTTAGTCTGTTGTTGACTCTGCATGAGAAACATGGATTTTGATAAGTGGAAAATGAACTAGAGGGGACAAGTGAAAACTAAGTGGAATTGCATTTAAATCTGACCAAGAACAGGGAACACTTTTTTACACACAGTCTTGTGGGATTATCAAACGAGCTACCCATCCATGTTGTTGAAGCCAACACCCTGGTTTCTTTCAAGAAACAGCTGGATGAGATCCCTGGATCAATTAACTACTAACTACCAAATGGGCCACACAGGCCAAATGTCCTCTTCTAGTTTGTAAGCTTTCTAATGAGGAAGAGTAGCTGAGCGAGTCTAAAATTTCATCCTGCTGTGTCTTTAAGATGCCCTGAGTTTGTGCCTCAGACACCCACTAATCTTTGAGTAAACTGACTTTTCTTAAGGTATTTTGTTCAGGTTGTAACAATTTTTCTTTTTTTCTTATACTTCAATAAAAGCTGTTTCAGTGGATGTGGAGGTTTTCACTGATATTCTGTGTGGAGCAGCAGGCAGGGCTCTGGCCTCGTAACTGCTGTTGTGCCCTTGATGGGCCCTTGAGAAAGGTACTCCACCTGAATAAGTCCAGTGCAATAGCCACCTGTATGAATGGATGCCAATCCAGGATGCTTTGAATAAAGGCATCAGTCAAATAAATCAGTAACTTCTGCCTTACAAGGTCTTTTGTCAGGAGACAAGATAATAATGATTCAAGGTGCCCAGCGTTGTGAAGAGAAGAAATGGGGCGGGGCAGGGTGGGGCAGGGCGGTGGCTCTGTGGCTCAGGATCTGTGCCTGGGCCTGGAAGGTTGCCAGTTCACATCCTGTGGCCAGCAGAGGAATCCTACTCCACTGTGCCCTTAACCTAAACTGCTCCAGGGGCACTGTATAAATGGCTGACCCTGCGCTCTGACCCCCAGCTTCTCTCCCTGTCTGTGTGTCTGATGGAGAGCAAGCTGGGGTCTGCAAAAAGACAAATTCCTAATACAAGAAATTGTATATGGCCAATAAAGTGATCTTATCTTAAGAACTTAGTCTCAAGAACAGCTGGCACACGGTAGTTAAACCCAACACCTACACCATGAATGACCCTTTGTCATATTTTGACAATTCAAACATTATTGAAAGTGTACATGTGACTCAAACTAGAAGATGAACCTCATGTAAGATGCAATGATGAATAAGAATCAAGTCTGGAACAACAGAACATGAACATTTTGCCCTCAAGAGATAATGAAATTTAAAGTGTGAGCATGGCTATGAGCAGGACCTTCAACCTGATGAAGTTATTCATAAAACTTTAAATCTCTAAACTAGCAAATTCCTGTCATAACCAGCAAAAGATATAGACAGGAGGTCACCAAATTCAGAAAGAAAGCATTGATTGGATTCTGAAGGATAATATTATTACAGAAAGAACTGAAGGCTGACTATTGAGTGTTAAAGATAAAGATTCAAAAAGAAAAGTACTTTACCACATTTTAGTTTCGGTTTACAGTAGTACAGTAAATCTTTTTGAAAAGTACAAGCAGATCCTCCCCCTTGCCCTGCTGGGCATGATTTTCGAAAACAGCAGTAATTCAAGGGAGAAGGCTCAGAGAGATATTATCATTGGTGTTGTACCAGGTTATAAAAACAGAATAAAAACTCCAGGTTATAATCTACAATAAAACTTGATTAATGAGGCTCTATTTGATTAGGACTTGGCACAATTAACTGGAAGAGATATAATGGTGTTTAAGATTATTACTACACTGTTGAGACTGGCAGTCTTAAAATACTGATTCTCCTACTCTGTTTAAGATAACGTCAGATATTTTTCATTTCAATAGTCTCTTCCGATTATATACCTGATTATAAAGATCTCTCAGGTCTTCTGTTTCATTAATGTGAATGGTTGGTACACCATGCCATCTGTGAAATTATCATGTGGACATCTATAGGGCAAATATATAGTGATCTGCAATCACATAGCTTGACTGAATCTTGTCACACTAAAAAGAGACACTGTGCTCAGCTGCTTCAGTGACACGTTTCATCAGAAGCCTGGAGCCATTAAATTCTGCATCATTTTTTCAATTAAGTTTGCTTGTCAAACCATTGGAAATAAAAATACGTTAAGCAATATCATGTCTCCCTCTCTCCCTCAGTAAATCTATTACACAATAATAAAACTTTACCACTGTCATTTTTGCTTTGACTTCCCTTTTATGATCACTTCTGATCTAAGCAATTTGTATTATCAGTTTGCTTACAATTGCTTGGCTTATGTTCAATTTAGTGTATATTGTTTAAATGATAGATTTTCAAAACCTGGACAGGAATACTGAACATGTACAGTAGCTTATTGTATTATACACTCAATATGCTCTGGATTTGGTGTGTATATTTTCTGACTTTGTTTTGTGTCTTTTCAATCTTGCTTTAATGCATCCTTTGCCACTGTTTTTGAGCCTTACTGTAGGTACAGTACAGTGCTAAAGACACCAGATTAGAAACCTGAGTACGAAATCTGAATGAAAATGTAAATAATGATCAGTGCGGAACACTGCCTGGGGTACCTACAGCAGCTCACTTGCTGTTTTATTATACAGTATATTGTGTTTTGTGAGGTCCGGGTGAGGGGCTGCATAGAAACAAGTCAAGGTTAAGTCCACACTGAAAGTAGAAACAAAAATACTGTCTGGGCTGTGGAGCCCTTTGAGGTGTGTGGGGGGCAGAGGGAGAGAGCAGGGATATGAAGGAAAAGGGGGCAGGGAGTGGGGGGGGAGGGGTTATGGAGGTTTATGATTATGCTGTAGCAAGCTTTCTAAACTGCTCTGGCACACGAACACAAGAGCAGGAGAATGTAGGAGCAGTGTACCAGAGGCAGTGCGGGAGAAAATACTCGTTGATAGGATTTAAACAATGAAACCATTTGAAATGCACACGTGAATTTGAGGACTACTTTAATCCTAAAGATGAGGTCTTTCCTGTATCTGTGTGCTACAGGTGTTGGGATCATCTATCTCATAGGCAATGGAGCAGTGCGAGAGGTTAATCTAATCATTACAGTATGGTAACTTTGTGCTGCCTGTCACCTAGTGGACAAGCTTTGTAATGACAAGGTTATTATTACCTCATGTGGGATTAGAAATTTCAGAGATTACCAGGAAACACAGGTCTAACGAAGAACCATTTTTTCCTAATCCAGGCCCTCGCTCCACATACTGCCTGCTTCTTTGTCTCTTTATTTTCAGTCAGGTTGCCCTTAGCAACAGAATTGGTTAGCAAGTACCATCACTGAGAGCAATGTGTTCCCATGACTCCAGAACTCAGACACAAGCCTGTAGTGGAATTCAGAATTACTCCATGCAGTTTTCAGCATTTTTTCAAATAACTGTGCTTGCAAATCAAATACTGTATGTGCATCAAAACCAAATAAATGATAGATCATGAAATTTTTGTGGTATTCCACATTATATTTTATTGGCACATACATCATTTAACATTCATGCATTATCATTTGTTATATTTGAATCCCATTTTGTAATATTACTGGGAACACTAAATGAAATACAGTATAGATAATATGAGCGTCTGCTATGTGATATACTGTACAGTACCTAGCTAAAACTTGACGTTAGCCATTGAAGGTCCACATTCCATCTAGGATAATCTTAGCAAAACCAGAAAAAAACACTTGTCACATACAGTCATTTTTAAAAATTGCTACACAATGATGTGTAGGAACAGTTATCTACTATATCGGAAATACATTTCAAAGTGTTAAAACTGTACCTAACAAATAATAACACTCATTACAGTAGAGACTTATAACTAAAGTTAAAAATAAATTGGAAATTCAAAAGTGGTAACAGTTTTACCGAAGACAGTCAGCAGGAGTTAAGAAAAGGCAAACAGTGTAAATCAGGACATTAGACTGGTTTGAAGACACTGCTGCAATACTGGACAATGTGCCATAAGAGTTCTCACCTGGTGGCGATGTCGGTGTAGGGCCAGCTACGAGGGTGCAGGAAAACCCTGCAGTTGTGCTGTTTAAGGAAATTAAAAGCCTGGAGGAGTGGCAGCACTCATAAAACATCCTCCATACAGTACATCATTAAATCCTCATCTCTAAGCCAAAACAAGCCCAGGCACAGTTGACTAAGAATTACCCACATTTCTTGAGCTGCATGTTTCCCCCTTCAGGCCCTTCACCCTGTCTGTTCGCAGGTCATCAGACAAAACCTCTCCATCTCACAGAATGACCCGCCAACCCTCTCATACTGCCCACCGCCTGCTCTGCATGGCCTTCATGCCCACAGATCCCTTTGAAACCCACTGTGTCGCCAAAAGCACACCAAGGGCATCACGTCTGTCTGCAATAAATCACACACATGGTGTCTGTTTCAGGAAGTGCTCTGACGACAGGCTGACCATTTCAGGACACATGTCAGAGCAGCGGCAGTGAGGATCAGAGATCTCTCCAAGATGACAGTTCTCTGGTTCCTCCTATGTGTCATTGCACAGTAATTCAAAGACCTCTACGTCAGAAACACATCAGAAGCCAAAATTATCTCAGTAATTGGTTCACACATTCTACCAGCACTCAATGATCGATTAATGTCTTTCTGATATCTCCATTCATTCACAGATTGCTGCCTTCCACACTTCCTCTGGAATTCATCTCTCCCAGATTCCCATCCCTTTAGCTCTTTTCATCTCCCCCTAATCCCTGCCCCCTCCTGCTTCTTATCCCTGCTCTCCCTTTCACCCTCCTCACACAACTGAAGCCCAGACAGTGTTTTTGTTTCTGCTTTCAGTGCGGACTTAGCCTTGACTTGTTTCTACGCAGCTACTCACTCAGACCTCACAAAACACAATATACTGTATAATAAAAAAGCAAGTGAGCTACTGTAGGTAGCACAGACACAGTTCCCCACACAGATCATCACTTAGCTTTTCATTCACATTTTCATACTTTACCCACTGTACCCAAGACCAGAAACAGTGACGAAGGCTGCATCAATGCAAGGTTGAAAAGACAATAATCAAGATAAGACACAATTCAGATCTGGAGCAAAGAGGCTATATAATGCAATAAACTACTGTACAGGTTCAGGATTCCTCTCCAGGTTTTGAAACTCAGATAGCATTTACACATGTACATCATCATCATCATCATATTTCTGACATTCTGGAGATGATGGAACGTAAAAAATGTGCACGGTTGTGCTGGAATAGCACTACACTGTCAGGATACAACTTTTTATAATTAAAATCCTTAGAGAAGGAATTCCTGCCATTGTCTTTCGCTGTTTCATGTCTCTTTACCTCTCTAAATGAACAAAACAAATAGGAAGTCCATTAGCCAAAAGACGAGCTGTTGCCAGCGCAGCTTGCTGGGCTCACTCCTCTCACTCCTTTCTTCCTCACACCAGCCGTCTTCCTCAGTGGCCATAATTACTGCAGTCACAACAGGTGACGTATGCATCAACCTTCCGCAAGAATGCACCCCCGCAGAAAGAAATAGCTTGCACATCGTCCAAATGCAATAATAAAATGTCCAGAATTGGCAGCTGACAGAAATAATAATGATTGATCAGAATGAATATGGAGAGAGTATGACGTATGAAATATACGAGTCTTAAATTTACATACTGGCAATAACACCCGTATACACACACAGGCACCCCTCTCAGCCTGCAGGCTATGTGAACGGTGAGAACAGTGCTGAGTCTGAGGTGGAAGGGGCGGATTCCCCAGAGGTTTAAATACACCAACTCCCACATCAGAAGACTCGCCCTTGTAGCTTATAGCCATCTCCAGTGGTGCCAGGACAAGACATAAAAGAACTTACCCATGCTCTAAACTCTAAACATCATCATCATTTATGCTAAATTGCAAGTTGAACCTCCTTTTTAACAATGTCAAAGTAACACACTTAGTTAGCTCTTGAATTAAATGTTGATGTTGCCTGTCTTAGTAATTGTAATAAAACTTTTAATGCAAAACAACAGCAATTAAACTTCAATATGTCTGAGTATTCATACAAGACGTCATTTGTTCTGCTTGTCTTTGAAGGGTCAGATTGTTCCATTGAGCAATCAAACAATATTGCAGTAGTCTAATCTTTACTCTATGGTATGATGCAATGAAGCTACTAAGCTTTTGGACATTATTTTACCCCCCTCTGTTTATTTAAATGTCACACATAAAACTGTATTCACAACCACATCCCCCTTTAAAAGAAAGCAGAGTAAAACATTAATTGTTAATCCAACAAATTACTGTACGGTTCTGAAAATATAATTCTGTAAATGTAATTGTTACTGAAAAAGAAAGTAATCTTCACACATCAATAATCCCAATATCGATATGGACATAGACCTTTATTAATTATTTAATTGATGTTATGCCAAGTTAATATAAGGTGCATTATTTATGAAGCCCCAGTCTGTGTGCCCCAGGGGAGCCTGAGAAGGTGGACTGAAGGCATTATCTCCTCTGTCAAATACCAGATGAAGCTAAAGCTCAGACAAACCTGTCAGGTCTGGCAGACTAGTCTTCCAAGAGAGCTTTGTAGTGTTTTTTTTATTTATTTGGTTGTATGTATTCAGATTCACAAACTTAAAACAGTAAAAAAACAGATGTTAATATACTCAAAAAAAGGTTCACATCATGAACAATGATTTATACAGCTACTGCCCTTACAGTATGAGGTCTGAGTTCAGAGCTAGACAAAAACTCATGTTTGTGACCACAACACCACCCGTATACAAAACAGCCAGCAGTCAGGAGTGTTTTTTGTATTCACAAGGCGACATCCAAAAAACATTGACAACAAAAAAAGACTTCTAATGTCGCTGGAGTTTTTTATTGCAGTTTGCTTGTCTAGTTCTTGTTATTCTTTCCTAGTTGGAATTTGCCATTGGGTAATTAACTATCTCACTACTACATAGTCAAAGACCGGATGAGCCCAGAGCCAGGGTCACAGGAACCCATTAAACAGATATATACTGTACTATACTGTATATACAGTAAACATTGTTATTACTGTTGGCACTCCTGCTGCCTGGTGTACCAAGGTTAAAAACCTCAGTAAAATTAATGAATTCATATTTTTTAAATGCATGCAATCCAAATATATTTGAATATACAGTACATACACCGTGTGTACTGTATATATGAATATAGTACTGTATGTGAAGGTATATACCCCACAGCCAAAATGATGAGAAAAGGAACTAGAATTGTTACTACAGAAAACTGCCACTGTCAGGAGATTACCTTGCTAAAATGTGACATTAGAATGAACCACGTTTATCTGCATTTAATAGTGAAAAGCACATTATTAAAGACGAATGTACTGTATAAGGAAGATGGAGGACATGTGAAACTCTGAGGACAAAGCTCATTTCCTCTCCCTTTCAAACCAACTGATACAGTATGTCTGCAAAGAAACTCATTCGTAGCTTTGATGTCTCAGACTACACATCTGCAGAAACCCTGTAAAAAAATTTACACCTGCAAAAATAATCCCCTCACAAAAGTACTCAGGAAGAATAAAAATGGCATGTGTCCTCTTATCCTTGTGAATTGGCCCATGTATTTGAGGTTTTAAACACCTGACGTGGCTGTGATTCTGCCACCGAAAGCCCTCGAGCTGGCAGCACACACCAGTTGTCATTTTGCATAATAAGCTGCACATATCAGTACTGTCATACTTTAAATGAGAAAAATACATTAAAACCCTCAGATACAGTATTTTAAAGTGTTATATTCATACCAGACATTCAGCCTTCAGTGGCAGTTTGGTTGTAATAAAGAGATGAGCTCTTTATTAATAATAATACATGGCCACTGAATAGTGTATTAACTCTTAGAAAAACAAGGTATCCTTTAAATACTCAGAGTAGCTGCTGGACTCTTGGATAGATTCAGTAAATACCTCCTCTGCCCTCTCACACAATTCTCCTTCAGGTCAGCTCGTGCAAGCCACCTGCTTTCTATTTCACACATAGCAAGGGATACATACGCCATTACAAACGTTTACCCATGGGTCTATCCTTTTTATCTCAGCAGTTTTGTGTCAGAGAGCACAACAACAAGAACAGAACATGAAAACATTTACAAATAAGAGACAGCTATTTGCCCTCTTTTGCCTAAGACAATATCCGTTGTAAAATCTTTCTAGTGCAGTATTCTTGGGATTTGAATCCTGTGCTTTTCAATGTACTGTATATTCTGTTGTATTGAGAGCTTTAGTGAGTATCAGCTTTCCTACCTCAGTAAAGTTCAAATCCCAAAAATCCAAACATTAACATTTCTTTCATGACTCTCAGTGTGTTAGCAGATGTAAAATTAAGCAATAAGATTAATTTCTGAGAGATTAAATACAGCATGACAGCAAGTCTTTCAGGCTTCTCTTCAATAGCATATAATCAATACTTACTCCTGTCAGTGCTAATGGAAAATTCTGGGAACAATTAATTTTTTAATTAGTGTCAGTAGGTTGAAAAGACATTTTACTGATATTAAAAGCAGCTCTATTAGATGCAAATATGTTCTTGGGTTCTGCTTCACATGGTTGCTAACAAAATAAACTGACAAGTGCATGAAATTGATTGCTTCCCTGTCTTTTGTTGGCCTGATATAAAAAAACTGCTGGCACTGAAATATTTTGACAAAAGTGAATCGCTGCTAATTTCAAAAGGGGTACTCAAAATAAATGAACACAGTTAATCTTTAAAGATATTGTGGAAAAATTAAAAAATGCAGTAAAGTTAATTTAAATTCTCTCTTTTGTGTCTTTTGTGGACATACAGTATAGACACTGTAGTATGGAATGCTGATAGTTCTGAATCTATGGAACAGCAGTCTGAAAAATACTCAGATTCCCAGACCAGTTAACATTAATGAATTAATGTGTATGAAACCCCTTCAGTAACTAGAAACCAAGACTGTTTCTGCATGTATCCACACTGTATTCACGATGAAAATAAGAAGTTACCTGTATGAATATATAAGAAAGCACATAAGACGAATCTGCTTGTACCGCCTCAGGGGCACCTGTCCGCCCTACCTGATGGAGTTGGAGATCTTGCTGGTGTCGTCCGCCGTCGCCTCGTTCTCTATGTGAAACCCGTTGGGGATGACCTTCAGGGAGGACCTGCTGAGGACGTTCTCAGATCTGCTGCTCGTTATGGAGTGACGCAGGGGGCTCCCGCAGGCCTCCTCAGCACACCGTCCGGCCGTCGTGTCCTCCTGCCCCTGTGGCCCCTCCTGCTCTGCCTCCTGCTCGCTCACGGTGCTCAGCTCCAGAACCTCTTGCTGCTGGGCCACCAGCTTCTGCTCCAGCAGCTCGGGTCCGTCCTTGACCCTCTGCTGGATGAGAGGGGTCAGCGGGGCCTCGAAGCTGACACAGCTGTCCGTCTCGTCGGTCAGGGACAGCACGTCGAGTGAGTCCAGGCTGCTGTAGTAGGTGCCCCTCATGAGGTCCGACTCCACGATTCGCTCGAAAGTAGAACTGAACCCATCCCGGTTGTCCCGAACCTGGG
This sequence comes from Lepisosteus platostomus, assembly GCF_059453375.1. Lineage (NCBI taxonomy): Eukaryota > Metazoa > Chordata > Actinopteri > Semionotiformes > Lepisosteidae > Lepisosteus > Lepisosteus platostomus. Next base: position 44,723,153 of record NC_142623.1, on the reverse strand, counting down.
TCCCCTCTTTCTCCATATCAGCATCCGTCTGATTCTCTGCTTTCCTGCAACAGCGGGAAGTGTCAAGGTGAGGCCTTAGTGCCCAGTTAAGCCCTGTGCATCTGTGCATCTGTTCCAGCAACAAGCAAGCCAAGCAGCTCCACTTGCTTTTTGGACACATTAAAAGAACACATTTTTTAGATAATACCCGATGATTTAATAAATAAAACATTCAATCTCTAACAAAAAAAATAGCTCACCAAACATGTTCTGCCTAAATATATAATAAAAGTTACACTCTCCTGCCCATAGGAATCCAAAGTAAATCATGTACATGGATTGTGCATGTAGTATGAACAGGTTACAGGGAAACAGGAAGAAGAGAGCAGTGACCACAGAGTGCAGAGGTCAGCAGTGGGAACTGCGCTGTGGGACGACAGCTCTTCCTAATTTAAAGTAATGATCCAGTCTCACACAGTCAGTCACCCTGTCAAATATACAGAAATAAAAATGCAAACACTCTTCACAACTATTATATAGCAACATATACATACCATTTGATACTGTGTATGTTGTACTGTATATGTTTGCATTCTGCAACTTGTCTTTCTATTAAACACGGAGATACCTTCAGGTGCTCAGTCTCAGATTTGTATTTTACCTGCTGATGACGTGTTTGGCAGCTGGCAGCCATTTTGGCTCTGCACAGTCCTCAGCAGGGATCTTAAGCCAAAATGGCTGCCAGGTACAGAGCCCTCCAAGGGTCATAAAGCACAGCTTTTGCATTCAGGAAATTAAATTACTATATTGTATTATTAATTGGATTTTCTTTATTTTAATCATTAGTAGATATGTATGGTGATGTTACAATATGTAACTGCGTTTATTGTATTAATTTGTGTTAGTCAAGCCTCTATAATAAGAATATTTTCAAATATGGACATACAGATTCTTTGCACAATAAAAATGATAGCATTAATAATTACTATTTAATTAAATATAGCAGTATACATACAGTATGGATTATTGGGGTCAACACAAGGAATCAGCAATGAACAACAATTTCACAAATTGCAGTCTAGGTAGAAGTAAAATAAGCTGTCAGAAATAAAATGGCACACAGGACAGACATTAGTAATTACAATCCCCTGGGACCGCTCTCTGGCCACACACAGGGAGACGGCTCACCCACTGACCCAGGGCCCAGTCGCAAGATGAAGGACTCTAGAAATTCCAGACTGAAACACCGGGGAGTGTAACAAAGTATCAAAACTTGAATTTGTCCTGATCATTATTTTCTGGTGTCTTCTTGCTTACACGGAACTGGAGAACACCCTAAATCTACATATCTGTCCTGCTGGCAGATAACCTTTTCCATCTTTCCCTAACAATGTCACGGGCTCTAACGCTGACAGTGACGAATGCATTAACTAGAGGTCTGGACAGGAGTCTCTCCACACTCTCTGGGAAATCTTCACGCAATGACCTACCTACTGTACTGTAGTAGATATCTTCTACTTCCCACAAAAACAGGCAAGAAGTGTGGAGGATACAAACTGCTTCCAGTACCAGACACAAATCCACAAACTTTTCTAATCAACACTGTGGACATTTCTTTTCCTTTCTTTTAATCCATATGGGAATTTTAATGTGAAAAACCTCTAAATGGCTAAAAAGCAGTGCAGGACTGTGTCATAAAGTTTAATTATGAATAAAAACCACTGTATTTCTTGCTAAGAATTCATACCCAGAGCTGTTTCCTTTCTCTAGCTTATTAATTATTTAGCTTTTAAATAATTAATTTTAATATTAATTTTAATTATACACTCCGATAGGAATAACAGCACTTGCACCTGACCCATAGGTACATTAAAATTAAGATTCCCAAATGCTGAAAATGTACTTATGTGATAAACATACTTTCTAATCACACTGTATTTCACAGCAAGTGTTTACAGTGTGTAATGCTATTTCAGGAAAGCAGATAAACAATCTGTGATTTGGAGCTGTTTAAAGAAAGGAATCATGTCACACTTCACATCAGTGTTTCCAGCATTCATATACTGTACAGTGCACAGTGCACAGGTTATTTAGGACTGCAATACTGAGTGCGGTCTTTATTTAAATATAAGCGATGGGGTCACAATGACAATAAAACTAATTCTTGTTTTTTTTTTTTCTATTGTATACATTTCTGTTTTTCTATATATTTTATCTGAAGATACAGCTACAGCAAAACCTAAGTAAAAACAGTTTTGGTCCTTTTCACAGTTAATCTACTTGTTTAATTGTCACAAGACATTTTAAAGGAAGCAGTTTTGACAGAAATAAATGCTGAAAGCTGCCAGCCCTAGAAATCACTGCTTAAACCAAGAACCACCACACAGAGGGGAGTCAGCAGTGCCACCTCCTGTAGCCAGCTCTCCTCGGGCCTGAGGAGCTAAGCAAGCCTGGTCCTGGTCAGGAATGGTTGTAAGTGCTGGGGGACCAGGCAGCCCTGTGGACAAGAGTTTCCAAAGATGGACCACACTACGTGGCAGGAGGTGCCAACCTCTGCATGAAATGTTATCCTATTGTCCTAGATACTAGGTTGTTAAAAAGCTCATGTCTCTGCTGCTAAGACGAGGTGTGTTAACCCCATTGTCCTGGTTAATTCTAACAGCCTGGTCTTCCTCCATATCCCCCTGTATTCAAGTGATGAAGAAGTTTCAGGTACAGTAGATGCCCAGTTTGGTGCCACACTTCACTCATGGATGAAGTGAATCGTTACCTATAAGTAAAACACAATGGGATCCTTTGGGGATGCAAAGTGCTACTGTATATACTTTAAAGAAATTACACAGTCATTATTAAACTAACAATAAAAAGAAAACAAGCCCGGAGTATGCTCATGTAGGATCCTGCAGATGTGAAGAAAGGCTACAAGAATGAGCAGCAGGGCCCACACATTCAGAGTCAGACAACATGGGCTGAAAGGCACAAGGTGAAGGACGCTTCCTCCTAGCGAAAAAGACATGTGAGGGATAATGGCTGTCCAACACACTGAAAGACTGTTTAAGAACAATAACTCACAGTGATACAGTCCCACAGTCATCTGGCTACAGATCCATGGTATATACGGACCCTTATGCAGTATCATTACTATTCTCTGCTTTTCAATTTAGCATTAAGGAAAAGCCCTGGGAGAACTATTGCTTCAGGCATTTAATGTATTTCAGGTATACGCTGTAGAGCTGCTTGCAGACAGCACCTTACAAATCTGGGGGATAAATGCTTCTCTGCAACAGACAGATCACATTCCCAGCTTCAAAATAGGGGCCTGCCTGTGAATTACATTATTCTCTTTTTTTCTCCTACTTCTCTTGTTTTCCTCTTTTCTTTTTTTTTTCTCTCCTCAGTATTCACCTGTGGCTCTGCCCAGAAAAAAAAAAAGTTGAATTAATGTTAAACATGAGTTTATGTTGCTACGGTTCTCAAAAATATAACCCTGAGGTTAGGTTTACTTTTTAAACATCATTCTGAAGTGTGGACAATATTCATTCACACTGAAACAAGTCCAAACAGCTTTAAATAAAAGCAAATAATAACACAATCAAAGTCTGTAGTCTACATTCAGTAAACAATTCATGTCTTCTCCATATACTTCACAAACTAAACTGTAGAATGCCCTGATCCTCGATGCCACCATCCAGAAAGCTAATGGTGGACAGATGCTTCCAACTCGGTCCTGGAGATCAATTCAATTCACTTTTAATAGTTTAGAAATTCAGCTCTCCTTTTTAAAAAAGCCTTCCTACAAACATGAAGAATTAAAAATTGTATTTCTATACTGAACTATGGGAGTCTGCGGTGTGTTATGGCATTGAGCAAGTAGCTTTCTTTGAAAGCAAATATATAATTATGCCTGTGGGATTTGATTTTTTTTTCATCATGTACTATGCGTGTGTAAAATCTTATTACTTTACTGTGGAGTCTGTCACTCATTTGCCCACAGTAGACATGGAGGACTGCAGTGTTCAAACAGAAGACTGTCAGGGACAAAGATTACATTTTCCCAAGTTCAAGTCCAACTGGAGACATACAGTACAACACTGACAGTGTTTTTTTCCTCTGGCACATTTTGATGGGGTAAAATATACTTCTTTCGTGCACATATGCTTTAATATTATATTTATGAATTCAATTAATATATTGCTAATATAGCAAGGTACAAAGTTCCCCGGTGTCTCTACCTCCACAAAAGAGCAGACCCCATTTAGGAAACTCATGCTTGTGCCATTATTGTCTCGTGACCCAGCCCTGCAGGGGCTGGATTTGCTCTGATCTGTCAGAGCTTAATATGCTATTAAATGGCTTTAGCAATTTATTACATGGCAAAGATGATAACGGCAATGTGTTTAATAGCAGCTCATATCCAAATTAAAAAACCACATCTCTGTGCTGGCGGTGACGTTACCTACTGTACATTCAATGCAATGGGAGATTAAAACATCTTGGGTCTCCCCAGGAGAAATGGACTGGAAGAGGATGAACGGAAGATCAGTAGTGAGGTAATTTGCTCGTATTCATCCATCCGTCTTAACATCCATCCATCTCTCATCTCTCAGTTTCATGCCTATCTGCAGGAATCACGCTGTTTCTTTCATTACCTGCTTGGCTCATCTTCAGTCTGAGAGGTCCCGTCTCCAGCGGTACCACTTGGCCCTTCTCCAGGAGCTGGCCTGTCCCTCTCGTCCCCCCTCTCTTTCAACCTGCCATTCATGAGAGGCCTGTCAGCCACCTCGTCATCTCCGGATTCCAGGCCGTTCTGTGAGTGTGAAACACAAGAGCCCCTGGAGGAAAGCCTGCATTCTTTACCCAGTTCCTCTTGCATTTTCCCTACATCCTGCCCTTCCTTTCTCAGCTGCGATACTTTGCCTCCTAGTGTTCCAGTGCTCTTCTCCGACGTGTCGCTGTTCTGTTTCTTTCCAAAGCTGCGTCCCGCCTCTGCCTCCTCCACGCTCTGCCCCAGACCTGCCTCGGCGGTCAGGACGCCGGCATGACACTCAGAAGAGCCTCCGTTTGCAATGGGATGTGTGCCAAGTGGCCGCAAGGTACTTTCAGTTTCCAAGACCAGGGACACAGTGCTGTTGTTTTCTTCATTCATGTCAACTCCTTTGGCAGATGAGGCTGCGTCTCTCTGGAGTTAGAGAATAAGGATGCCGGCTGGATCCAGGAACTGTTAAAGATATTATGTCTGCAAAAGGAAACAGATGAGACGTACTTTAGCACATGCAGCACTGCAGACAGATCTTAAGCAACCAAAGGAAGCAAAAACAATATACAAACAAAATATGCCGTCAAACACCATCCTTTTTAGACAAAGTTGAATTGAAGCACTGTACCATCACGTCAAGGCACTCAGAAAGTGTGATGTACTGTATATGTGTATGTTTTCAAACACACACTACACCTGTCCTCCAATTCTACTTCCGTTTTAAACAGAAAGCATTTTAAAAGTGACTTGAAAAGTAGAGACAGCATCTCTTTAGTAGAGTATACTGAGCTGAGACAAATTCACCCCAGACTCCAGACCCCAGGTTTTCCTTCTGTAAACTCAGACAGGCACTCCTTGAACTTCTGCTGACCCTTGAGTCCAGGAGACCAGGCAATGTGTGTTACCACAGCACCACAAACAAAGAAGACAAATGTGTCAGTAAAGTGAGAGCTACTGTAGAACGCCTTGTCATAGCTGATCTTGTTGTTTTGCTAGACCTCTAACTTGCAAATCCGGGCTTCGTTTTGAGCCCCATGTTAAAGTGGTGACTCACTTGCTTAGTTGGTTGTTTTACACTTAACAGGATTGTTATTTCTCCTACAAGTCACATAAAGATGGAAATGCACATTTACACAATGTCCTCCTGGAGTCTTTAACTAGCAAAAGGGTAAAAGGTTTGATTTAATTCAGCCATACAACAAAGGATTAGTATGTACAGTAGCATGGTCCTGAGCTCTGCTCCTGACACTGATATTGTCTTTTATATATTCTGGATGTAAATTTAGTGGCACTCATTGTCCCTTGTCCCTGTTATTTACTTCCTTCTCCTCCTGGTAACAGGAGTGAGATGCAAATTTAATAAAATAGGTTTCCAAAGCAACAAAGGATAAATATAACAATATTAACTGTGGGAGCCTATGATCAATTCAATGTCAATTTCACACACCCTTAGGTGGGAAGGAATTAGTCGTGCATATCACAAAGCTGAATTGTTCATGATGCTATATTTTCATAGGCTAACTGAGAAGAAGGTACTGTAGAATCAGTACTCAGGAGCCAACAACATACAGAACAGCTCCTCTGCATTCCAGCTGCTCGTGTCCTTTCCAGAGTGTATGGATTTGCATGAGGAAAAAGCTCAAGCACATGGAAATGTCCCCAGTCAGCGGTGATTGTTCCCTGTTCCCCGGAGGAAGACACACCACTCCCTGCAGACCTGTGATATTCTGGGGCTTCTGCAGATGGTGCACAAGGGTCCTTGGTGCACCCTAGAGGCTTCAGATACAGCCCGGTCTCCCCCGAGCAGCTGAATCGCAAGCAGGCGCACGTACTGCCTTCTGCTGGACTGAACCTGGGTGTAACCCTTTAAGTGTGTTAATAATAACATTACTTTATTAACCCTTTACAATTTCTTGCATTAGGAATTATCTTTTCGCATACCCCAGCTTGCTCTCCATGAGACACACAGACAGGGAGAGAGGTTGGGGTCAGAGCGCAGGGTCTGCCAAATTGTACAGCACCCCTGGAGCAGTTGGGGTTAAGGGCCTTGCTCAGGAGCCCAACGGAGTAGGATTCCTCTGCCGGCTGTAGAATTTGAACCGGCAACCTTCCAGCCACAGGCGTAGATCCTTAGCCACAGAGCCACCACTCAATGTTATGTGGGACTGCTCAGCACAGGGATGGTTACGTTTCACTGTCTTGTGCATAACCTGCATATAACGATCTTCAGGCTGCCTCAATATCTATTATTTAAAACTATTATAGATAGATTATCTCTCCTGATGATTTCTTAGAACATATATATGCAGTAAATTCCTGGCCGGAACACTGTAAACGGTCCATAAATATATGCTGTAGCTGTTAATTTAAACTGTCTATGAAGAGTAGGAACACATTTATTATTAACATTTTCAGTATGTTTCATTCATTTAATTATTATATAGTATTCTTATTAATCTGAAAGCAAAATTAATCTGATGCCTTTATCCATGTTGCATTAAAAACAACTGAAACTGCACAGAGCACAGATGTACAGTATATACTTTATATCATAGATCACTCTTTTTTACATCCCATCCACATCCACCCAACTCCAGTTTTGCAGCATCCCTTGTTCATTCCTCACTCTGCATGGGGTCGCAGCCTCATCATCCTGTTGCCAGGACTGGGGCAAATCTCACTATACATGAACACTCAACAAGCAGCCTCTAATTCATCTCTTCCCTCAGTGTCATTAATCCTTGGATAATAGTATGAACCTGCAGAGGAACAATTCATTTCATCGTGAAAATATATATATATTTTACTTTTCAGAAGGGAACTGACTTTGTTCCATATTTAAATGTCTGTAAATGTATATTATTACATTTTTTAAAACAATTCCTTTTTAGAGGAACTGTGCTTCCATTAACAGCACAAGAATTATGTTATGATATTAGTACAAATTAGATATTTTAAAGCACTCAATTTGTATTGTTTTAACAATATTAACAGTAAATTTTAGACAGGTGAATTGTAACATTCTGTTCCACATCTTTTTTTCAGTAAAACAGTAGCAACTAGCAAACACAGAAATCAATATCACACTAATATCAATTTGCATTTTCATTCTCCAGAGTATGAGCTATTTCGGTACAATTTATATTGATTTTGCTTTTGCTAATCATAGCGGGGCAAGGTGTGTCATGTTCAATTTTCTGTCTGCATTATCATGAAAGCCTTGCTAAAGGTTTGAATATATCTTACTGATTGTTATATCCCTATTGAAAAAATGGTCTTGAGGGACCAGAGCCTTTCAGTGCCAAATTGAAAGGCAAAATGCTGAAAAGGCAATAGATCTTAGAATGCGCAGGTCTTTGGGCTTCCCAGGGGTCATTTAAAATGAAGTAAAAGCCAATATCTGAAGGCAGAGCATTCTCTTTTCCAGGACACCATAAACAGAGCATTGATGTCCTAGAGATATGGGAGGTGACATCGCAGTATCAGTGAGGACTGAATGCCTTCGTGTCCGTGAATGAAGCGCGTGATGTTAGTGGGAGATGACCTGTCACACAGACAAGGTACGACAGCCCCCTGAGTAAGGTGAGTCAAGGGGCTGCTTGCGTGCCAGAGGAAGGGCGGAGAGGTTTTGTTGAACAGAAAAAGAAGTAAGATGACTCTCGTTTATATAAAAGGGAGAGGAGGTAACTGGTCATTTCCTCCTGAATGTTCGCTCCGAATTCCATTTATTGTCTCTGGTCTTCGTGTGTGTGTATGGACTGACTTGTGTGTAAGACCATAACAACAGAGTATGTTGTAACACTGGCAGAACTGGCAAATACTATACTACAGTATATAGCTCATTGATTAATAAAGGGACCAAGTACTTCTAGAATAAAACACATTCCTTATTTAAAAACGCCATCTATTATCCAGAGGTTCATGAAGGTCCATTGGTTTGCATGTAATGTGAAAGTGTCAATTAGCTAAATTCCATGCATACACCCAGTGATGAGATGCATAGGCTACACCTTACAGTACAGCACACACCAATCTAATTATTTCTAAGAACACAAAGGCAGAAATGTGATTGTACTGTATGATTAAAGTTTCTCTGCCCATTCCTGAACACATCACACACCAAATTATACTGGTTACAATCATGTTTTTCAGTTTCCTGTCAAGCTTATCCTATACCATTTCCAATGAATTAAGGTCAGGCTATAGACGAGGACTGCGGTTTCAGGCCCATTTTGTTCTTGGGTAAACATGTGTGTCTGATGTCTCAGACCACGCTACAGACATTGCATGACTTATGCAGAAGTGCAATATAACAACTGTAATATCAGTCATTAAGAAGGATATACAATCTAACCAAAGAGATTAATCAGTTTATTCCCAAAAACGTTGTCTTACTCATCAATGGATGCATCCAGACAGTGTGTATCAGAGTGGCTTGCAATATATTTAAAGCTGCTGAATTCAGATAAGAAAGGTCATGCTGAAACTGCATGCGACATCCGCACCAAAGCCATCTAGAATATTGCCTTTCGTTCCGGTCACCACATTATGAAAAAGTATATTTCATCACTGGAAAGAGACCAGAGAAAGGTGACCTAAATAAGATTAATACTGAAAGTAGGTTATATACAGTACATGCAAGTATAGTCAGGCTGACCAAAACGTGGTATGTGCTGAAACAGGCCATTTTCAGCGTAATTCATAAGCATTAGAAAAAACAATAAAACTTTAATATGTACAGTATATATTTGTTTTACTATTTAATAGTCAGCTCCAAGTTTTGTCCCAGCTTCTGTTCCAGGATTTCAAACTTCCTTTTACAAAATCCAATTCTGCAGAGTCAGGATCTCTGTTTGAGAATGAAACACCCCCTCCGCACCTCCAGCTGAGAATCAGATCTGTTCCGATTCTTAATGATGTGAAATTGGAGTGAAAGCGCCAGCAATTACCATGAGAATGAACACAGACCTGGGGACACAAGAACCCTTCTAAGAGCCCTGCAGCAGGACCAGTCCCTTCCTGGGGATTATTATTAAAGTGGGACAAAGTGAAAGCTTTGCTCAGTAGCTCCAGCTAAAGGTAGAAAAGTTCTATGTAAATATTAATTATTTTGACTGCTAGGTGGTTAACAGGTGTAACTACAAGGAGGCACAGAAATTATAAGGAAGAATTCCTGTGGTATCACAACACCGCATAATGACAATACAATTTTTAAAGCTAATCCACAACATCAACTCCGCAGTATATCATGTGCAAACACTTTAGATTTAATATGGATATAACTGAATATAGGCAAAACCTACATGAAAATCATACAAAAAATATTAGTCATTTAAATTGTTAGTACACCACAAAAATCCTAAAATGGAAGTCCTATATGTAAAGTTTCCTCTGCTATAATGTAAATTCATTCTTAAAACACATGAATATTTTGACGTGAAAAGACCATGTGTCTAGCATTAAACAAGCAATTGAAATCACAATGCATGTTAGTTTGTTACAATTACTTTAGTTCAATGAGATAACAACCTGTAACAAATAGTGTCAATATGTTTTCACCAGTAATTTGTTTTCATCTAAACATTTTAGAAAAAAATGTCAATAAATCAATTTCTTAATCAATAAGTTATAATGAAGATTGTTAGATAGACACTGATCATGGTCATTTTAGATGTTCTTTATGTCCACTCTCTCCAAGATTTGAAAGGATCGTTCCAAGGTCATCTGGCATTATCTAGGTTTCCCAAGAAATTGTTTTATTTTTTACAGCCTCTTAACACAGCCCTTTGACTGACAAACTGGCTTCTCGCCAGTCATTCCCCAGCAGCCAACATGCAACTACAGGACACTGTATTCGATTCAGCCAAACAGATGTAACAGAGGCAATATTAAGATGTTAAATTTTTAAAATAAGCCTTTATAAAAAAAATAGCAACCTGTTAGTCTAGCTAATATAAATATTGCAGGAACATGTCAATCATCACAGGGGGATTATAAACTATTAATTCGAACAATATAGAACATGACTAAGAAACAGCATGGATTATACCGAATCACTACAGATTTTGCTCTAAATCCTAAATATGACAAATTACATAGTTAATTAATTTGGTAACAAAATACTATTGGGTTAGAAAGCATTTTCTGCATTTTTCCTCAAACTCAAAACAACATCAAAGTAACATAATCAATGAGCTGGGCACATTTTCCTTAGTAGAATGAAAAAGGTTTCCACTGGCACGTACGGAAGTTCAGGCCTCCCGATCCCATCTCACTCCCTGACTGCTGTGTGCATTTTAATGAATTAAACACAGACTGTAGCTGTCAGATGTGTGTGCGAAACCCTTCACTCCTGCAGCCAGAGTGATAGATCCCTGCCCACACAAACACAGATCTGACTGAGATGAGCAAACCCCCAGAGAGAGGTCTCTGCAGATTGAAACAAAGCTTCGCAGCTCTCTGTTCACCGGCAGTGGCTTCTATCAATATTTAACATGGTAAGCCACAATTAAAATGCTATATTCCACTGACCATTTTTAACCCACTTCAAGAAACACATATTTTCTAAAATGGAAAATTAAAATACATACTTCTACCTACAGTATCTCACCACTTCTTAACTTCTCAACAACAAAATTGTTAAGAATGCCAGTAATTCGCTGTTAAGGTGCATTTGTTAGTCATCTACCATAAATTGAATGTTAATTTAATGAGCCCCTACCCCAACCAAAACATGAATGTATACATTTGGCATCTGAATACAGATCACGAAAGTAAAGGGTTAATTAAACTCTTGGAAATACCTATTTATTATAACAGGGAAACCTCAATGTAAAGTCATTTAAAAGGGCATTGTGTCACCACGAGCAGCCCATATGGCCAGCATGCGCTGTAGTAAAATCTACCAGAGACTTCAGTTCTGCAGGAGGTACACCAATGCCAGTCCTCCATGAGAAAGTCAGTTAACTCGTGCCTATGGAGGTTGAAAATGCCACTACTGGTATTATTCTGGAGTGCTGACTCCTGTAATGCTGGGCCAGCATGTTATCAGATCAAGTGTCTGCGTTTGGGTAGACTGACTCCATGCTGGTTTGCACAACCTCTCCAGGCTCCTATGATGATACAGGTGGACAACTTTAGCACACAAACCACTGGGCAAACACATGTGCTCTATGGATGGAGACATTGTCATCCTGGGCAATACTCCTTACTGAAGGAAGGAAGTGCTACAACTTGCGTTGAGGATGATCACTCAGTACTATTACACTGATTAGCACTGGCCTTGCCCTCTTAGGGAATGAGAGCACCCAAGATCATGGTGTAGGATGATTCATCTGATCACATCACACGTCTCCACTGCTCAGTGGTCCATTGTCCATGGTTTTTATGTACCTCATGGACTCATAAACCTATTTGCAAATTTAGTAGATGTTGCAACCATAGATTTCTCACAGCGTGATGCAAAATACCTGTATTCCTTGCCATTTCTTTCATATACTGTAGGCTCACCCCTCGTGTGTCTGTCTGTTTTTGTCTGTGTGTTTTGCAATGAACTGTCACTGCTTGTTGGGATGGGCTCTGGCTCTCCCTCTTGACCCAATATTGGATAATATAGTTTGAAAATGGATGTATGCAATACCTAGTGTACTACCTGCACTAATAAACATCTCATGCAGAGCAACAGCTTGAGGATTAAATTTAACCTGATTAGTGTAAACATTTCTTCAGACTTGAAAGCAAAGTAGACTGCCTGGTAAACACACATCCTGCGCCTTTCTGATGGAGCTGTAAGCACTCGGACAAACACAGATGTGAGCTTCAGGCGATGAGCAACATCCGCAGAAACAGCACAGGTGACTGGTGCTAGACAAATGTTCGTCAGGGAGACATTTTCTGCTAATGAATCCAAAAAATTAACTCTTTGCATTCTCAAATAACTGAACTAGCATGGAATGGAATTGTCACTTAATGATACCGCTCACTATGCTTACAGTATATCACTCAGGACATGAATGCCTCCATGCAGTATCAGAACTTGGACACATCCACCCCAACACTAATGAAGCATTTCTCTCCTCCACAGTGTGATAAGGGCCACAACAATGCAATGATCTACCAAACATCCTTCCATTACACCATTGAAGATTCAGAGATGTTACTGCATGTCGTGCAAACTAAGTGAGCTCAGACAATCGATTCCCAGTTATCCGTCATGCTGACATCAGTCTCCATGCATAGGTGTCATAACCCTCTCTGGCCAGCAGGGGTCACAGCCATTTACAGGTGGTTAACCCTCAACCCGAACGGGTAACACTGCTAGACGTCTTGTCATCCTGGACTGGTAAAAAATCACACTGCACTTGGCATTTCATTCTCATGACGCAGTCACTCACACCGAACATTACACCAAAGCGTAAAGATGTACTGTACAGATCTGGATGTTTCCCATGTAAGGCGGGTGATTTGATCTCAAGACCTCAAGTCTGTAAGCCAAATGCTGTGCTATGGCAAGATGTGAGGACGATACACAGACACACATGCAACAGGTCTCTCGGATCAGCTGCTTTCTCCATTACATTGCAGCTCTCAGTTTTCTTGCAATAACCTTAATTTATTAATCATTTTGTACAGCTGCCCATAACAAGCTGAGCTATACCATCTTGCATCCTGAAATAGTACTGAAAACATCTCCGGTGTGCTAAAGAGGAGAAGTCTATGCAGTGCTGTACAACACTAAAGACATTATAATTAAAGACATCACATATTTTAGTCATTGACCTGCATTAAAGCATGTCAGATCTTTCTGAGAATGCTATTATATGAGTGACTTTGCAGTGTAGTAAATATTACTCAGTATTGGACTCTGCAGTGTTATCCATTGCTTCTTCCAGAGAGTAATTGTGTTTATTAATTTTAATATTAAGTCTTTTTTCATATATATTTTATTCACTAAGTTACTGTGTTACTCTTTAGTACCAACTAGATATTCCCACTTCAATCCTACAACCCCATTTCCATAACTGCAATTTGCAAGTCATTTCAAAGCTTAATTTTAACTGTATAATTCTTCTTGGTGGTATCATTAAGACATCTGAGACCTCTAAAAACTCAAAAGGAACATTTTAATATAAGATGAAATATCATTAAAATAATGTGCTTCTTGATGGGAAAGATGTTTGTTTACAATTTAAAGAAACCTGTTAAGCAATTATTTCTCTGGCTTTATTCTTTTTCATTTTAGATAAAGGGAATAATTTCAAAGCTCCTTTTCACCATATTTTAACAGCTTCTGTATTATGCTAAATGCTACAAAAAGACAAATTACATATCAATCTAACCAAGCTATGTTACACAACCAATACAATGAATAATAATACAAATTTCTGTGCATTCCCTAATCTAATCTAATATTCAAAGGCATTAACGCCTGGCATGACAGTCGCAACAGCATTGTCTCTGTAGACACCAGCTGCATATTCATGAATGTCTGAATCCCCCTACGTAGTGTTCCTCTCCATTTACTGCTTCATCACAGTGGCATATTTTCAAAGCACTGCAGCATCCTTCATTTCTGCACATTCCTGCTTTCTCAAACACATTTGACAGTTATGCAACATGAGTTTTGAATGGCTAGTTTTGCAGGAAACTAAGTAGCAGCCTCAAATGACCTATTTATATTAAAAGTAAAAAATACTGTGATGTGTGTAGATTATTGATGTTAATGCAAATCAATAAACATAAAATATTAGCATAAAGCAGTAGATTAAGAGAGGTAGACAACCTAGTACAAGTCCATCAGTAAAAAACAAGGTGAAGTGTCTATGTCTATGAAGTGATTATGTCTGGAGGCACACATCTCAAAATGATTTTTAAAAAATCGACAGCATCATCACAAAGGGAAATTCAGTGTGGATTGTCTCACCCTACGCTATGCATTCTGCAAAGAGATCAATAGGTCAACGTTTTGTTTTTACAGCTTGATAATCTGGAGTGCACTGTTGTAATGGTAAAAAAATATTTTGTTGACAAATACATTTATGTATTTCTAAGATAAAAATGATCCATCCATCCATTTTTAGTCTCCTTGTCCTGGTGAATGTAAATATCTAATCCCTTTTCTCGTTCTGCACAGGCACATCCTCATTTTATAGCCTGGCTCAATGTGATTCATGGTAAAAAAAAATCTTATTATTCAGTAAGCAGGAGATTAGTATTACAGATTATGAGTTTCTGTACTCTTCTCTGGAAGTTAAAGTTAATCCTGCACAATCTGCAATGGGTACTGAATTAAAGCCTCAGAGAGAAAGAAAAACAAAAATGGATAAATGGCTCCAGAACCCGCCTTGTGAGGCCTTCCAACCCGCTCAACCAGACAGGCCTGGGCTGGGCCATTAGCAGGATGGGCCTGGGATCCCATCAGTAGGACAGTGGGCGTGTCGGATGAGGGCGCAAGTCCTAATCACTCTTGCGGAGAGAGGAAGCGATTGGAACAGTGTGATACAGGAAAACAGAAACTGATGACAAATGTTAATGAAACATATTGTATGTACTGATATAGTAATTATTTTATGTGTTATCCCCTTATATTTGGTCTCGAAATAATTATCAGTCCTCAGGTATGGAAGCAAAATTAGCCTGGAGTGCATGACTTTAGCTTTGAGTTTTTATTGAGGTATTTTATACACACATGGGCAAAGCATATTAAATATGGAGAAAGACTTTGATAAAGAATTGATGACCTTGAATGTATTACTCTCTTTGTAGACTGTAGTTTTCAAACTGTCCTGACCCTGCTGTCCATTGCCAGATAATGTTACACAATAAACTCAGCTTTACTTGCTCACTATACAGTATGTTATTATACACTAGAACTCTTTCAAGAAATACATACATGGAGTACAAACCCAGGGTAAGTCCTTTTCAGGCTGCATACACAATACCTGTCTGGATGAATACAACTTAGCCTTCTTACCACTGCTTTGTGTTCATCATCTACTTAAAGTTATATAACAGTCCAACATTATGGACACAACCAATTGAATCCAAGCCTTGACACTGGGGACCCATGTCTAAAATCTTTGATAATTTCCATCCAGTTCCTTTCACTGAGTTCATAGGGAAACCAATTACCTTGATCTCTCCGTTTCATCATTGTCCATTGTCATAGCTGCCAGAGATGGCTGCCACACAAGAAGGGACTTACAGTATACGGTTGAGCTAATTGGAGGGACCTGGCAGAGACTTCCATAGGTCTGCTATTAAAGCCTTTTGGAAGGCAGAGCTCTTTAAACGCACGCCAAAGAATACCCAGGAGAGAACTCAAGAAAGACCTACTGCAGTTGCTGCCTCTCTCATTTGATCCACTGCCATTTTCTCATCTGATGAGCTGAGCACACAGGCAGAATGAGTGCACAAGGGCTCAGCACTCAGGCGGCCATGACAGGAAGCTATATGGAGCATCACTAAAAGATCCCCAAGCTTCAAATTGGCAGATGTTCCTATTATACAATTTTTCCCTGGGACTTTATATTGTGCATCCACAGCAATTAACCCAACAAATCCCAGTCTGATACCACAGACCTTGTCATCTCAAACCATGCAGCCCATAGTTTTTTTCAGCTGGAGAGCAGCAATCGGCACAGCAGTTATGATGATGAGAGTCGAAAATGAAAAGAGCAGCTGGGTACAGCTAAGACTGAGATGCAGCTAAAACAGACTAAACCAACATCAGCTGATATATTTGGAATTTTTTATTAAATTAGTCTCAAAATCAAATGCAACAACACGTGTTTTGCTCGCATTTTACTGTAATGTTTTCGCACCAAATGATGTTCCCTTCCTGGCAATCACACCTGTACATGAATTAAACATTCTTCAGTGCTGTGTCACTGAATGCTTAAGCACATTCAGCTCTAATGATCTCCCACAGCATGGCCAATGCTTGTTCTAACCTCTGTTCTCAACCTCTTGTCAACTATTTCATTGCATCCACTGGTATCCAGGATGGCCATTGCAACAATTGCATACTGGTAACTTCTGGATTTCTGATTTGAGTAATTCAGGCTCAGAGTATATTTCCGGTCATTAGCATGTTAAAAAAATAAACCCTTTACCCACTTAATACCTTAGTGAGTACATTATTTAAGAATGGAATGATATAGGTCCTTCAAAATCACAAATTCTGTTTACATATATTAAACAACTGAAAACAAACTTCATTATAATGCTTCCAAATTCCACACAAAAAACGCAGTAGTTCGGTCAAACCCCAATTAAGGAGAAGAGGCTGATGCAAGAAGCCAGCTTTATAGGGGAATGTCTGCTGGCCTAAGTGAAAAACCTGTCCATAAAGACAGGGCTCTCAGAACTAATTAAGGATGAGAAGGAAGCTGCAATATAGACAAAAATTAGGTCAAGGGCCAGATATGAAAGCATAAATTAGCAAGGAGCGTGATATATGTACTGTAAGTAGGATGAAGTGAGCGAGATAAGGGATGTTCCTGATCCTGAGCCTTTGTTTTAAAACTCCATGGACTAGCATTCGATTACTAACTTAACAGGTGGCTCTCCACATTTTCATATGGTTCTTTTAGCTGTTTAAGATTCTGAAAGCTGTGTGTTGCCCACTGTTACTGTACATTGATAACCGTTTCTTGGCAGTGTCCAAGTTTAAACACAACAGGGTGAAACATGGCCACCATTACATACTGATCCTCAATCAATTACAACACTGCACCTACATGCTGGTTCAAATAACCAGCTCCTTGTTTGTCTCCTTATTTAAGCCTGGCACTCTCGCTACTCCTCGCTCAGCATTGGGAGATGGACGCCCAGAAGCCCGCCTACATGTGGGTCCAGGAGAGACCCGACAGCATAGGGTTCCTCACAGCATCCTGACCATCTGATTCCGGGGCTCGGAGCGCCTGGCCTCGTTACTTTCTTTTCCTTTTAACTCCTTGTTCCTGTTCTGGATCCCATTCCAGATTTGTACTGTTTATTTAATCTTGGATGGATCCCCGGTTTTACAGTTTACAGTATATTCTGACAGATTTTGGGGCTGCCTTCAAAGAACAAAAACTTTCAACGATGGGTAACAGATGTTGAATGGAACTTAATTCTCAATTCATCAAAGACATGCTTAGCCCACTGAATTTGATGCAAGCAGATGTATTACGTATGCACTGAAGCTGGGTTTGGATGTGTCTGGGTGCAAGAAGCAGCTGTTTAGCAGGTCATTTGAGCATGAACCCTTTCTTTCATACAGGATCCTCAAAGCCATGCTGGTTAAGGGAACTTCTGTGTAATGAAATCATCCTATGCAGGTGCTGTCACTTTTTGTGACACGCATGTGGCAAGTCCCATGTACGCCCAAGTGCTTCAGACTCTTCTGAGAGATCCTTGCCCTGTACCAACAGAAGGGCTTGTATCAAGGGAAACTGATGAGCTCATCTGTACACTGCATCTTCTAGGACTTAATAACGTTCAGCTTCTAATTACGAAAGCATTACGATAATGCGTCTAAGCTTCAGACCTAAAGCGTTTCTTGTTTTGATGTCTGATGCATCTCTAACTGAATGGCAAAATGTAATCACATATAATATACGTTGTTAGTGACTTCAGCTGACTGGAGAGTTCATAATTCCATGTTATGCACATTAAACTCAGCTAAGTGAATTGTGATCTCTGAAAATGTTTTGTTATACAGATGTGTTCTAATGAAATACAATGTTTTTT
This sequence comes from Lepisosteus platostomus, assembly GCF_059453375.1. Classification (NCBI taxonomy): domain Eukaryota; kingdom Metazoa; phylum Chordata; class Actinopteri; order Semionotiformes; family Lepisosteidae; genus Lepisosteus; species Lepisosteus platostomus. The sequence goes on along the minus strand of NC_142623.1, from coordinate 44,704,684 downwards.
TTAATTTAACTGTTTCCAAATTCTGTCCCTGAATCCCCTCGGACTCTCTGTGTACTTTTCAGAACCTCTGGTGTTCTGCCCTGCTGATGAGACATGAGGTCCTGCAGTAGCTGGCTCTGCAGCAGTTTCCAATGTATACTTCCCTCCTTTAGCTCTCTAAGTCACTTTCAATAAGTGCATCTTCTAAATGACTATTACTGCTTTGAGCAGGTCAAATGTTTTTCATGAGTGGTAAAGTGTTGCTAAATTCCTTCAATGGCAGTAATTAAGCATTATGTTAAAAACGCATATTTAATCTCAAACTGAGATCTTGCAAGCTTTCATTGCTGAAAGACAGGTCAGAGAGCTGGACTGAATGGACTAAAGAGCCACATTTTGTGTGGGCAATTTGCCTAAAGGCTTAGACTGCATTCCATCAGTGAAATTGTTTGTAGTGTGATAAAGGCTTAGGACATGAATGCTCAGGTTTTTGAAGCATCACATCCTTGCTTTTAGGGAAATTAAAGTACAGTATCATGTAAGAACAATACGCAGATTGTTTTGCTTTACAGCCAAAAAACAAGCATTTGTGCTTGGAATGCTTTAGCTATTATCTTAGTAATTTCCGTTGCAGTCTAAAAAGTTTGGGAGCAGCATGTGATTTTCGGCATTATCCAGTGGGAAATTAATGAGGAACAATAACTGAACGCCTGTGGCAAACCAACATCTACAAACACAGGATTACTCATCTGTTTTCAGGCTCAGTGTAGGATTAGCTTTACTTCAGTAACTGAACCACTAATTGAAAGCTTTTGCATTCAAAGAGTTGCACTTTAAAGACATGCAATTACTGTTGTATTAAGTGGGAAGCTCTTCTTGGCATTCAATTCAAATAAAGACAAAAATAAAAACTGAGTAAGGGATAAGATACAGTAGATACACATTTCTAAATGATAATATGTACTTACATACAGTCTATTTTTCCCACGATGCACACATACAGTGCAAGTTACTAGCAACAACAGCCACTGTGTACACAAAAATAAATTATATAATTACAATATATAAATTAAGAAAGAATAATAGAAAGATCAGCACAGCACTTGTACAGCACAGTATTTCTGTGTACTCTGTGAAGAATGCAGGCCAATGAACATTCAAGCTTACATGACCCTGTCTGGCATAAGAAATGCAGCAAACATCCATATCCTCACCTGACCTAACCCTTGTTAGTGCTTCTTTTTCTCTTGTCATCCAGGAGGACTTGCAGCTTTGCTTGTGCTCCTCCTCAAACACTAAAACTCGTTCGGCTGCTGGTAGCTAAGTGATCCCAGCATCTCATCCAGCCATGTTCTGAAGAAAGCCAGGTTATAATCTTCAGCAGGGCACCTTGATCTAGGTATCTTCTACCAGCCTTTGTCTCATAAATACACTCTGTCCCTCATTCCAACACCTATTCCCTCATTCCCACATCTGAGGGGGCTCCAGAGCAGAAATGTTCTTTTCTTATTCCACAAATGCTAGGTATTAGCATGTGTGCTGCCTTAGTTTGGTGTTTCGATCTTTAGTCACTTGACAACAGGGGATATCAAGGTGACAGGGCAGCCTTCTTCTGACAGTGCTTGAATATGAGTGATATGAATATGAATATGAATTCGGAAATATAACATTGAAATCTATGAAGTCTTAAGGTTTATCTTTCAACATGACTGTGGTATGATTCAGAGTTAAGATGGTCCATGTTTAATCCCCATCAGTACCACCAAATGAGATAAGAATACTAACATAAGCTTTCTGCATTAGATGTCAAGTTCTGCTGATTTGTTGGAGAGCAGGGTTTGCACATACAGTATTTATTCTCAGTGAACATCACATATAAGAATTTAAGACAAAATTCAGACAAAGTCCTTCAGATTTAAGAGAAAGGTTTGGAGTAAATATTGTCAATAGCTTCCATGCAGAGTATGGGGTTCATTCCAGGCTGTGTTTTTTGCCAATTACATTCCTAAGATCGAGACCCGGAAGTCAGCGTAGCAGTCCTGGTGCCCAAACCCCCATTTTCAGTGGGCAGCACAACAAAGGGAGCTCTAGACACTTTGTGTGACTTTTGCCCTTTTGTCACTATGCAATGACTGTCACGAATGTTGGAAAGGCATGCCGTGGAATGGCAGGAGAGCAAAAAAGACCCTGTGCGTAGGGGCAAAACGGAGATTAGCCCAGGCTCAGGAAGTCAGACGATGTCGGGTAGAAACCTATGCCCTCAGGCCGCGGAGGAGACAACCTGGTGCTAGGCAGGGCTCAAGACATCCGGACCCCCAATGCTGAGCCAGGAGGAAAGGGTGACCCAGGAATATATAGCCCCATACTAAGACACACTGGAAGGATAAGCAAAGCACAGGGAAACTAGGAACAGGACAGAGTAGGAGTGCCCTCTAGCTGTAGGGGGTGTGACAATGATTTTGTGTCCGATCATTCTAATTATTCCTTAACACAATTCTGAATAGATTTAAATCACACTTCCATACAAAAATACTAATCATTAAGTACTTTCAACTGTGCTTCTTTTAAATGTCCCAAAGGAGGTATAGAGCACATGCTGACTAAAAATCCACCACTGATTAGCTGATTCAACAATGTGGTTATAGTTTGAAAATAGGTCAGGGATTCACTCTAGAACTGTCAGGCTCATTTCGAAAGCACACAGCATGATAACTCTTCACTTAATTACCTTTGTACAGCCTGTCAGAAGGCTTCAGAATCATGCAAACTACTTAATAAGCTTTTATCATTTCTTTCATGATTTTAAAGTCTTTCTTAGACATCAAGTCAGCATACAATACAAAAGAAGTCAATATTTCATTAATTTTCTATTTTACAAAACTGAGGAATGCTGTTTTTAGACCTCATTATATACTGTAGGCAATTCTTGGATTTACTATCTAGTTTTATTTTAAGGCCATATTTAGAACGCTGGGCACAACTGTGGTCACCAAAACACAAAAAAGGTAGTGGTGCTCTGTGATCAGTCCGGAGACATTTTTCAAATAGAGAAAAGGGACCTGAATCAAATATTGAAAATCCTCCAAGCACTGACAAAACCAACCCAAAGGACCTTTCCAGAATTATAAGTGAAACCCAAACCACAGGACACAAGTGGAAACAATGTAGACATGCATTGAATGCTAAGAACTTTCACAGGTTTGTGGCAGTCTGGAATACAGCCATGTTGTTGAATAACCAACTGATCATAACCATCTTTGGATGATGCATTGGTAAATTACATCAATATAATTACAAGAGATGTAAGATTATGGTTTTGTGAGCAAACAAATGTCTTGTTTTTTCTCATTTTAGTACAAGACAGCAGCAATGCAAGGCCTAAAACATCTAAAGTTCTTTGCTAAGCTCTAGAGCCCTGCACATTCCTTGAGAACAATGAACACCCTGAAAATAATGAGACATGCAGTCTCCTCCAAACTCTGATGATGCTGGTCTTTGAAACTGTTGTAAAGTACAACAACCAGCTGATAATTAAAAAACATGCTCTAATACAGGAACTTCAGAAGTAGAGAATAAAGTTTAAAAATGAGAGGAGCCCTTCGACCCATGTGGCCCATTGGGAAGTCAGTAGTTCACTGATCCCAGGTTCTCATCCAACTGTTTCTTTGAGAAACCAGGGTATCAGCTACAACAGCATGGTAGCGCCACCGGTTCTGTAAAAAATATTAAATGCACTTAATGATAACATCTCAAGGAAAGGGACTCAATGTGATGCCTTTTTTCATTAACTAACAAATAACAATTTATACTTCTAATAAAAATACTTTTACAGAGAAACGTCTGCTGCTCAGTGTGTGGACGGTAGACACTGCAACCTCAACTTAAAAAGCAAAAGAAAAAGTTCTGTGGTTGTTCAAATTTTACTGTCTGTACCTTGAATGTACAATCACCTTTTTCTGGTATAAAGTGTATATTTTGCAGCACAGCCCTGGGGGACACAAAATAGTGTCCTTTACAGTGCCTAATTGAAGCAATATTGAAAATCTTGCAGAAAGGGATTAGTCCCTTCTAGGCCTGTTTGGAAGCTCCAAAATAGATGTGAGATTTTAATACAGAAAAAGTGGACTTTGCACTGCCAGCTTCCCTAAATAAAAGCTCAGGGAGACTCGTTTATTGCGGGCTACTGTCAGAGCAGTGCAACACCTGGAGCGCTCACTGAGAATCAGACACACCAGAGAACCAAACTATTCCAGATTACAATCTCACTCAGTGTGCTCAGTCTAAAGGAGCAACTGGATTGCAACATATTAACAGAATAAATGTCACCATTTGAAATATGAATGGATCTATGTTTCATTCTAGACAGGTATATGAATGCCAAAGGCTGACTTTATTCTGGGGTATTATAATATAATATGATTTGGTGGCAGAGACAGGAGACATTGTGTCTTTCTGGGATCCACTAAACCTCTGCAGCCTCAAGAAGATCTCACTTTAATTAAAAATCAACACAGAGCTGTGTGATAAAATAGATCAGGTTTAAAACTTTTGAACAGATTCTCCAGACAGCTCAAGCACACTTCATCACAACTCTATACATGTAGGAGACTCAGGAGGTTCTGCTAACAGTGGAGCCTACTGTAGGTGTTTATACCTGTTCAGACTCAGTCAAGAAGAGCATCTTTGATATCCCAACTTCAGAAGGTGGTTTTTCACTTGTTGTCATAATCTGTGTTAAGGGAGGCTAGCAGGGCACTATTGTCACGATCATAAACCACTCCTCTTAAGGACGCTCCAGCCCTTCCTTGTTTAGTGCTCATCTCCTGCACCTGCCTCTGGTTCCTGCCCCCTGTCCTATAAAAGCCAGACATTCCTGCCAATCTGGGCTCAGCTTTGGAAGATGGATGCCCGGAAGCCCGCTTACCAGTGAGTCCAGGAGCTGATACCCTGAGAGGAAAGCCTGACACTACCCGCTTGAACTAAATACATAAACTGCTAATAATTTTCTCATGTATTGTTTGCAAAGATTTGAATTATGTCTGTCATTACTGAATAGCAGAATGGTGTTAAAAACGCTTTAAGCAGATGTTCAATGCTTAAACCTAATAAAATTATTAGCAAATTCCAATCGATTTACCTGTACATCTCAACACCTCGAAGATGCCATTATACTGTATATAATGCAGCTGATGAAAGCAAAAGTTCTGGGTTTAGAAGCCATGAACCCCCATAATATCATTAAAGAGCTCAAAACACTTGCGTGAATAAACAAGAAAAAGAATATAGCAAAGGCAGTTTACACTGAAGGGGTGATGAATGGGAATGGTTTAAAGCCAGCAAGAGCAATTAGAAGAGACTCCACAAGGACACAGTAATGGAGCAGACAGTTAGACACGATGCCTGAAGGTGCAGCAGGAATCGAGATGAAGTGGGGAAGAATGCATGAGCAAGGTGAGCAATTAAAAAGAGATCGAGGCCGCAGCGAAAGAGCTGACTGTGAGTAAATGGCAGGCTGGTGAAAACTACTCGTGCAGCACCTGCAAGGACCAGTGATGAGGTCACATAGCATGACTGTCACGAATGTCATCGAATCCTGAGAAATTAATCAAATAAGATGTGGATGGGACCAGTTTTAATACTATCAGTAACTGATCTGGAAGGTGGGAAAATACTCACAGGGGAGCAGATCTACCTGTAACAATATGGGGTTCAAGGCAGCAGAGAAAACACCTGAGGATTTCTAGCAGATAATACTGCAGCACAATGCTGGAAGCGAGACTCTCAGAGGTTTTTCTTTTTCACACAGAACAAAGCAATGTGTAGCACTTGTGAGCCTATCATTCAAAATACAGGCGTTATTAAAATGCTACTGATATTGACATAATAATAATAGGCTGTGTGAAGAACACGGAGTCCATGGATATCAGTTCACATACTGTGTACGTAAATACTATGTATACTTTATAATATAAATGAAAACACCAAGCAATAATGGAGCGATGCAATGAACCTGTTGGGTACCCTATAGGTTTTAATAAAGAGCCTTTTTTGTCTTTGCCTTGATCTCAATGTCCTGTCGAACCCAATTATATTCCACACTTATTATTTTATACTGTACCGAGCCCACAGAGCTCCCACCTTCAGCTAGAACAGCCAGACCCAGGAAGGGAGAGCTGGTGACAGAAGCAGTGCTGAGCAGCTTGGCTGAAGATGTATTTTCTTGCTTCTAATAGATTTTAACCCACAAATAAACGGAATCTTAAATCAAATGAAACATTTGACAATAATCTCTGCAAGTGAGTAATAAGTCATATCTTTTCAACTTTCAAAGAAAAGCAGCTGTGAAGCCTTTCAATGAAGTATCCTTAAAGCAGATTCACTTGAAACATAGCATAATGTTCAGGAATAAAATGCTTTGAAGCACAATAGCATTTTTAATATACAGTATGTGTCAAGAATACACAACTGTTCTCTAACCAGATCAACTGGCAAACAGATCATGCAGTACAAGTCATTCTCTAATGTGGTAACACACCTTGTGCAGGGTGATGTTCTGAATATGGTAACGGCCATGATCAGACTAATTATTTACATGAGTAAGAAAAGCAACAGGCTTTGAAAATCAATGCCATGTTGTTGCCGGTCCTGAGACTGTAACCCCACTACACAGCTTGAGAACAGTGAAGCTGTGATCTGGGAGATGGTTATGGCTGAATAGACAGCAGACAGAAACTAATACGATGTGTGGAGTGTGTCCTGCTGTGATCAAAACCCAGGGACCTTCTGAAGAGATAGGTTTTCTAGAAAAAACATCTTTGGAGAAGGTTGTTTATTTTTTATAAAAATCCCCAAATTGTGTATATATGTGTAATAGAGGAAAATAATACACTTCATTACTGTTCTGAGACAAGTGTTAGCAATACTAGTAGTTTCTTATTTGCTGTTTATTTTTCAGGCATAAAATATTTGTAAATCTGTTATGTAGGCAGAACACCTCAGGACAAAGGATCGTATTACACTTCTGCTGACACAAGAATTTTCCTTCCCTGGTGAGACTGATATTAAAGGTTCAATCCCCAGTTCTGATTGAAGTTGTTATCGTTCTGTATTAACACTTCCTCCAAGCTGATACAATATCCCCCAGGGATTCCCAGGCAGGAGTGCTAATTCAGTGCCACTGGGGTCTCAGACAGCAACCTCCCTATCACAGAAACACACCATGGGCCATTTTAGCCAGAAACGATCCCATTTTGCAGACCCAGGTATGTGTATTAGGTTCATGTCTAAGTGAAAGCATAAGCCATTTCATACGGTAAATAACAGAATGACAACTGGTACAACGTCTACCCTGTTCACTCATTTATCACCCATTTGAAAACAAAGACATCAAGACTTTGACTAAACACTAAAATAACAAAAAGGTAAATACTGGTATTGTGGCTGTTAATAAAACTACACTGAGAAGCAGTAAAAATGAAACAATGTGAACTAATTTCACCTAATTGCACCTTACCTTTAGAGCCTCTCAGTACATGGAGAATGGAAGTGGAATAATGAATTTGTGTTTTTCAAAGAACTGCAACTTTCATTAATGTTTAAATGTCACAGATGTTGCACTAGACTAGAAGCCAAGGGTAGCCCAAGAGATGGGCTCAAGATCTCTCATGAAGAGATTCATGAGAATGTCATCCTTTAACTGTTAGTGTATCTTTTTCCAGAATACACACTGCAGTCTTCAAGGTACTGTCATTATTTTCATGCTATAAGTTTCCCTCAGGATCAGCATATGTGGCTGTTTCAGTGCAAACCAAATTCCATGGTCACAAACACAATATCCATACGGCATTCGTCACAGCTAGCCACAACATTGTACATGTCCTAATCTTCTCCTTGGACCAACATCCTGAAGGCATCTTTTCTCACAGATAAGAAAAGTGAAATCTGGGGCACAGACAACTCTTAAAAAGCCCTGTTTCTGCTACAGACTCCCCTTTTCAGGGTTGTGTGTACTGGCTTGTCTGTTTTATATGCTAAACAACAGACTTCTGACTAATGGTTTAAAGACCTTTCAGCAGCTTGGGAACCAGAAATCATTACAAAAGAGACACTGCATACAATTAAAGGCAGACATAGCCAAAAGCAGAAATAATTTTACTTTTAAATATGACTTAAATGTACATTCATTTTCATGGTGACCTTCATATTTTCAGAGCCATGTGGCTCAACTGGAAACAAAAGTTTGGGACTTTGTTCCTGCTAATCTAATAGAACAGACGCAATTGTTCCCTTTCCCATGTTAGCTAGTTTACGGTTATACATTTTCTGGGCTGCTTTTCTGCTAGAGGCTTTCCTGCTCTGTTGTTTATATCTGGCAAAACTGTGTTCACTTCTGGAAAATAATCACAAGATCTGTTTTCAGCTCAAATAGAATGCAGGTCTAGTAGTTTACCAGCTGAACGCATCTCAAAAAGGATAACAGCATCCAATAATCAGATGCTTCGTGATTGTTTCTGGAGTATTTCAGTGTAAAGAGTTTTGGCTGAACCCTCTTGGTTAAGAGGCAGCCATTCAGAGAGAGGAGTTAACCAAGGAGGAGCAGCAAAGGTAGAGATGGGGCTGAGGAGGGATGAGTATGATATAAATGTGTGGAGAGTGCAAGAGGAATAACAACATCCAAGAATCAGATGCTTTGTGAATGTTTACTGAGTATTTAAGGATATTAAGTTTTGGCTTAACCCGCTTGGTTAAGAGGTAGCCTCCTGGCCATAGGATTAGGAGGCTTGACTCCCAAAAAAGAAACAAGCGTCTAGAGGTTGCTCCTACTCTGTCCTGTTCCCAGTTTCCCTGTGTTTTTCTTGTCCTTCCAGTGTGGGGCTATATATTTCCAAGATCACACTTTCCTCCTGGCTCAGCACTGGGGGTATGGATTGTCGTGAAACCCACCTATTACCAGGTCACCCCACGTTCATGGCCTGAGAGCATACTGTAGGTTTCTATAACGACATCGTCTGACCCCCTGAGCCTGGGCTAAGCTCAATAAAGTCTTATCTATCTATGTTGCCCCTTTTACCGCTATGCATAGGGTCTCTACTGCTCACCTAGTCATTCCACGGCATGGCCTTTCCAACATCCATGACAGGTACTTGAGAATCCTCAGTGGAAAAGCCTTATGTTCCTCTCTAGCTGCAGAGCAGCTGGAGGGACTGGCTCGGCTGCACGCAGCTTGAGAGCATGAGGAACCCAGGAAACCCAAGAGGCCACTGGCTTTGCAGCTGCTTGCAGTCCACGCTCAGAACCGCCTAGCAGCTCAGGCACAGCAATCTAGGCTGCTCTGCTCCTTTATCTTCATGGATGTTGATCGTAACATAAAAAAGCATTATGCTGTCATCACGTTTTTAGAAACTAAAGAACATTGAAGCAAATGAAATTCACAGCTTCACAGTTGCAATGACATTTCCTTCATCGTGTCAGTTTTTAAATAACTCTAATTGTTCCTCATTATTATATGCATGTTTCATATCTGACCACGAGCGTAAGTCTCTATAGCTGATTTATTCTTTAGATCAGTTGCATTGCAGTGACTTCACTGACATCTTGCAGTATCTGCCTGAAAAGCAGGACAGCCAAGTTGCTGAAGTTCAACCCTGAATCCTGCCAGGCCTTGGTGATGATGCTGAGCCTAATGGAGAGGTGTCATTGAAATGTAGGAAGAGGCACAGCCCAATTCAACTACATGCCTGCTCACGTGAATTCCAAAGCCATTGTGAGTCACTTGAGATTTTCTTGTTTTTCCATTTTTTATGTAAACAAATTGTCTCTGCTAATGACAGGATCTGAAAGCTAAGTAAATTAACACAAAGAAAAGAATATTTATTTCTGTCTGTTTTGTCATTTTTAATTATGAATTCAGATGATAACATCTAACGGCAAATTACTTTGCTTGACCTTGTCTGGCTTTTAACCAGACAGATATGTAGACCATGATGCATCAGAAACAAACACTGGGATTAGTTTAATTGCATTTAACGGGAAAGGGAATTTCTTCCTTTGACATGAACTTTTCATGTAACATTTATTCCTTATTGCTCACACACACATGCAAGATTAAGCTTGACAGGCTCAATTAGGATTGCAAACACAACTAGGCACTGTAGAATAATGGAGAATTATTAAATGGAAATATTTTAGGTCACAAATATAAGTTGTAAAGAATCAAAATAATTAAGGTACAAAGAAATGTATGATTATTTTCCTCGCCTACAAAATCAGGCAAGTGTGTGCTGATGTTTTGTGTTATGGGTTTCTTTATGTGTGTGTCTATGTGGACAATAGGGACTGTTAGTGAGTTTGTTACTAGAATTGTTAAACATTTGTATAAAAGAATAATGAGGTGCAGATTTACAGTATAGAGGCTCAGCAATAAATCATTTCTCGCCACATCAGGCATTTCAACTGTATTCACTGCCTTTAAGCAGACCTGAATGTGCTAGACAAAAAAATTAACACCCATATTGCATATAGAACACAAAGACCAGAATACAGACCACTGAACGGCTTCAAATCGAATTCTAAAGTAAATTGCATTAGTGTGGTTTGTCAGAAGTGGGGACACTGTTAAACAGATTAAGTTTTTTGTTTCATTCTCCATTATCCCAGACCTCTATTCAACAGCAGTAGTCAAAATGAAATCAGTATACTATTTTCTCTTCTGAAGCAAAACGCTTAGATGTTAAAATCAAGCCTCCTACCAACACAGATTACTCCTCTGTGTAAATTAAATACTATTGTATGAAGTTCCAGGTGCCATTGCATTAAGAGTACATCTTTTACTAGTGCTTGCATTTGTGATGCTTTGGAGTGTTTTAGGGGTTTAGGCAATTATTAAATGTAGACTATTTTATTTCATGGTTTTAATTGTTCAATGCTAAGATTTAAAATGTTGTTTTCTATTGTCTTTTAAATGACCTTTTATTTTTTTAAATGACATTTTATTTACAAATTCTTTAGTGTGATACAATGGTAGATGAACAGTAGCTGGAAAAACATTGAGCAGAGATCGCTCATCTGTCTGTGTGCCTCCCAAAGCAATCTGGCACCGAACTGCATTCACACAACACGTATTTTACATAATGTACCAAACACTCCTTCAAGTTGTCTGGCACATGAGCATGTTATGCAGCCTAAATTAAGAAGTGGTATATACTGGGGTTTATAACTAGTTTGGGAGGAAGGTTAGATTGTAATTTTAACATCTTCCACTCTCTTGTGTGCGCATATACTTTATATCTCATTCCAGACTTCCCTTTGCTCATTTCTCTCACACTCTGCCTCCACCCTTGCAGCAGCTCCCTGGTTCATTCCTCACGAATGTCGGGGGGGGGGGGTTCAAAATCTACATCAATCCTACCTGTATCCCATTAAGACTGCACATCATCTACAAGGCTGCACATTGGCAATAAAGTCTGAGAAACTACAATCTACATTAGAACAGCTCTGAAGTATTATGTATCCAGGAAGCACATTACATAGTGGAAAGACATGACAGGGAATGTGACTGTAAGTGATGATATTAGACATAAAGAGAGGTCATGGTTGTTCTGTTGACATTAGAGACCCCAGGGCCCTTTTCAGAAAAGGTATGGATCTGCCCAAATACCATCTCAGTTCAATAAATTTAAATTGTTGTATTTAAATCCCCTGTATTGATTAAGATTCACAGATTTTCCCTTAACATTTCAGTGTTGCTTTATCTCCCTATTTACAATTCCTAATGACTTTATTGACATTAGGCTCTCTTGTTAAATGACTTTTTTAAGTTAACAGAATAATTCTGACAGTCTGAACTTCATTGAAATCCCTTCTTTAAAAAAAGCTGCACACAGAAAGCCTTCACCTCTTCCTTCAAAAACAAACATTTTAATAACCTCTGGGATACATAATCCAAAGCAGACTCTTACTCAGAAACAAAAGGTTAATTTCTTGGTATAAGCAGAGAATATTCTGGACCATTATGAATTTGTTTGAGCAGATGAGGAAATGTTCATCCTAAGACTTTGCCGAATTGAGAGAAAACCTTCCAGCCATGCTGTCCTCTTGGATAATCCAGTGAAAATTGATGTTAATATTTTTTGTCATCACAAAGAATCTAAACTCCATAATTGTAAAGCAGTTAAAACTAGCCATTTAATAGTCTTACATCTGACTTAAGATATTATTGTTTTATTTTAATTTCACCATCAGCTTTCCATCACCCCTCTTCCATGTGATATTATTTTTAGTATTCTGGAACAATAGCTTGCATCTTCCACACTGATAGTAATTTAATATCACTGAGCGCTCTTAAGTAAAATAATCTTCAATCTTTGACACATCTGATAAAGTAATTATTCTTGTTTCATGTTCATATAGATATCACAACCACACAACAGAAAAGGGTTCATTTTAAATGCCAGCTGGCCAGATTTAGACAAATAAAGTTACTTGTAGATTCCCCAGCATGTTCATTATTTCTTTACTCCTGCAATCTGTTTGATTTTTCTACAATACTTTTATATTTTTGCAATTGTTATGAAAATAAGACTGGCAGCATACCAGGCTGCATAACACACGCCTGAGGCAAATGCTGTTTAGGGTTGAATCTCTAGGGCAGCAAGTGATGTCAGCATGCTACTGTATGTTTCCTAGATCCAAGAACCTCATAAAGCCATTTCTTTAAAGATCACAGAGAACCACAGCATGGTTTTGCAATTTGTTCCAAATGGCTGCATCTCTTTACTTTTATTTTAAAACTGCTGTGGTTTTCATTGATCAGAGTTCATGGCTATAAGGACGGCAGCCCAGTGACACAAAACTGCTGGAATTACAAGTGAGTTAAGATGACTGTCAATAAAGAACAGATTCAGAACTGCCCATTTCTCCCTCTCACACACTGATGAGGGCAGAAGTGACAGATTCAAACCCAAGTTCTGTTCGAATCTTAAGACATTCCAAGGCTTTAGAGAGACGTATCTGCACATTTCTAAATTAGTCAAGATGCACTTCAGAATTCGAAACAAAAAATGGCTGTGCAAAAAACAAATTATTTAGGCAAGTAAGGATATTGTAACATAGGAGCTTATATTTAATTTCACCTTGTCTTTTAGATGCCTACCTTCAAAGGCACTACTTCTGCACTTGCTTTGAAAGGTCCATCTACCAGCCACGCTAATCTGAGCAGTGGGGATTCAGCTCAGCAGGCTGGGGAACTGAGATTCTTTAATTAAGGCAGATTTATTTCCTTATCCCCACAGATTTAAAATGTACATTCTGAAGACTAAAGCGAACATACTTGAGTTAACTTTAAACAAAGCATCATTCAGCTGGAGAACACACAGGTATACAGTAGCTAGACAGAGAGGAAATAGAGCACTTCTTCTTGTTCACAAAATGTAAAACAAATGTCAAAATACACTTAAAAACCTTTGACATGGTGTTAAATATCTATTCAGGGCTGTAAAGTGACCTATACAGGTGGGAAAAAAATGAGTCATAAGCCTCATACCCTAATAAATCCAAATTAAAAAATTATAGTACAGATTCAGCAGTTCAGTTAGAACCTATTAAATGAGATATGGAAATTAATTGTATCAGAGATTGTTCAGTTCAAGGAGGAAGAGGCAGAACCCTCCTCACTGTCACAAGGAATGAGCCAGGGAGCTGCTGCAAGGGTGTTGATGAGGAGGAGGGAGAGTGTGGGAGAGACATGCAAAGGGAAGCTCAGGAGGAGATATGTATTTATACAGTACATAGGAGTGCAGAAGCGGGTGAGATGAGGACCTTCCTCCTGACGTTCTGTTGAAAAATCAATTTATTCCAGTTATATATTACCATGATATGCTCATATAAAACATATTACCAACACCATTTACAATAATATTAGTTTAAGACCTGCAGTGTTTTTAATTCAATGAAACCAAATTATAGCATTAACAATAAGAAATTCTGCTGCTCTAATTTGAAGAAATATAATATAAAAAAATCAGTATCTAATGAAAAAAAGAGAATGATCACTGCCAATGTATCTTTTGCTACTGACTGTTAGCAATGAACCACAGTCTCTTATGACTGTCACTGTTCACTCACTGGGCTCACAATGGAAGAGCCTGTCAGCTGTTTTGAATACAAAGTCAGGGTTTGGATCTCATACTTGTGACTAGATTAGAGACCTTCATGGGTGTACAGAAATACTGGGACATCAGCACAAATGGAGCATTTCCAGTACTGATTGGCACTTGAGCAAATATAGTGAAGGGGATGAACTTAATCTAACCATAGCTCCAGTACTTATTAATTTCAATAATATTGGCACTGCCAGGCAGGATCAGTTGGTGTACATTCTGGTAAGTCTACAATGTTCAGTAATTCATCTCAGTCACTCTGAAAACCAAGCCACATTTAGGCTTTACAGGAAGAGCTAAGTACTGGCAAACACAGCACAGTAGACTCTCTGCCAGTGCTTTGGAACTGAGAGCAGAGAGTCTGCTCTTAATGCTAACCACAGTGATTATGGACAAATTTCATGCTTGAGTGGTGGACAGTATAAAACTGCCCCTCATCGAGTGGAAAACATGTCTTACTGAAGAAATTGTAGAAATGAGCAATGCTTTGGTGCTCTCAAACAAGAAATTCAAAGAGAAAGACCTTCGTTAAAACTAATGACTAATTCCCAAAAGGTCAGATGTTTCCATCTTAGTAAGAGCTCTATCAAGTGTTTCTGATTAGACAAAAAATGCCAACTAAACTGTGGCACCATGATGACTCACCAAGAAAACAATAAAAAAGTTAAATGAGGCTGTCCTTCTGCAAGTTTTTTGGAGCAGCAACTAAACACTAGCTAACACATAAAGAATGTTAAATTTAGCAAGCAGTAATGTCCAAAAATGATTAATATCCTTGATGAACTGTAAATAAAAGTTGATTTAGCACGAAATTCCAGATGTGCATTCTGCATTTTGGATACAAATAAAATAAACACAACTTGCCTTTCTATATCATTGAAAATTCACTGCTGATGAAAAGCCATGATTAGAGGATTAGAATTACAGGATTTTGTAACTAATGTACAAGGTATGAACACAATTGATCAATACACTCCAGAAGCAAAGAATGTAGTCTTTGTAAGATTTTTAGCAATGTTACAAGGAAGACCTACTAACACACCAGATACTTTTCCCTGCATCCTTCACTCAGCTCCACGGAAAAAAAAGTGTTAACACCTTGTAACCTGATCTCCTCAGACCTCAGTGTCTGGCTGGTGCATACTCTGAGAACTGTGGAACACAAAGGCAATTGCTTGGATAACTACATAAATACACTTTTCTATCATGCAAGGTTTTCCTTTACACAGCTAATACAACTAATGGGTCTTAATTCTGGTACTTTCCTTTAGAGTTATTTAACTGAGAACTTGGAACTCCATTGTCATAGTTATCTGAGCCTGGTCAGTATTAGGACAGGAGGCCTGACCCCATACTAATTGCAGAAAACCACAGTGTTACTGTAAGGGAATGCACTAATCAATTTCAATTTCAATATGGTTTGGGGAAAAAAGCATTAAAATTATCTTTTAATTAAACCAAAAGCGGCATACTTCAATGTCTGTACAGTATGGTGAAATGTTTATTGACAAAAGCACTTCCTAAAGAGTCCTGACACATTGCTGGAACTTATTCAGCAAAGCTTACTTGTGGATTCCTCTATTAACTGTTTTACAGGTATGTAACCGAATCAAACCTTTAGAGTGGAAACATTTTGGCAATCAGATCTTAAACCGTTTTACCAGTAAATAATGTATTCCAGTTTCACGCTTTATCTAGGATAAGAGTCATTACTGCTCAACAGCAGGATGTTGCTGTTGAGCAGTAATATGAACATATCAAATACCTTTCCACTGCTTGGCCTACTTTTAACAGGAAAGAAGGGGAATGATTTTAGTACTCGCAATTCCCCACACTGCAAAAATCCTGTACATGGCATCAAATGACCTTAACTATGGGCTTAGCTCAGAATAGGCTCAGGACAGAAGAGAAAAGATTAATGCTCTGACTTCACTAGCTCGTCTCTCACCTGTGGGACCTGATTCTACATTGAGAACGCTAAGACTGGAATGAATTCCTTCAGAGGCAGTGGCTAAATAACTACTACTGCAGACTCAACAAAAACCTTAAAGAACAATAGGATGTAATATAATACATACTGTATAAGTTATTTTGTCAGTGATTCAATTTTCATTTTGTAAAAAAAAATCCAGTTTATGTATTTGTTTCATTTTGGAGTTGATAAACTCAAAATCAAACAGGAATCCTTAATTAAAATACAGTATTTAATTATATTTGACATTGATTTTCTTATTTACGGTGAATAATATGCACCACACATTTTTGACTGATGATAAGAAATAATGATGCCTAAAAATGTGTTTTCCTTGAAGGGAATTCATTTTCTAGTACATTTTCCATTTGCTTTGTTATATGGAAGTACAATTATATAAAGCCATAGATTAAAAATAAATAGTTCTTAATAACTGCCATGATATAAAGAGTATCACAGATCGAATTCTAAAAGAAAACAGATGGCTTTTTGTAGCAGAGAGGCAACAGGAACAGGAACACTTCAAGTAGCATAAAACGAAGGGCCCTTGGCTTGGAAAATATCCTGACTGACAACTGACTGCCTTGTGCACACGCGTCTCATTGGTCTCATGTTCTGGACTGGAATCAATCAGGGAGCGCACCATTTTACTACTTCATCTGATAAATGTACAATGCTGCATCGTGCGTGCATGCTGGGTTGCACCTGGGTCGACAGTATATTTTGTGAGTGGCTAATTACAGTTAGCCTGGGGTAATAACCCCCCCCCCCATTAATACAAGCCTAAAGTACAGTATTTCAAAACTTTAACTTAACTGCTATAAAAGTTTTCTCTAAACTCACAGTTGTGTATTTTTTTCCATTCAGATTCCCATTCATAATTATGTGTGCCATCCCACGCTCTGCTGGGCGGGTTCAGCTGCACTTCCCAAAGACAGAAGAGGACCCAAGGATTCTCTGGAGTTACAGGAGCCCTAATGAACACAAACATGTGGAGGCAATCGTCCCTGGGGGCCAGTGCAGGAGAAGCTGTTCGGGTGAGGGTCGGAGCAGGAGACTGCCCTAGCATTGCCTCGGCTGCCTTGCTCAAGCAGGAATGGCTGGCTGTGTGTCTCAAGTCTGGTCCAGGAGTGTGAGCAGTGAAGGGGAGAAAGATAATGGCCAAACTCAGTTACATCACGTGTGGGTTGAGTTTTCACTACCCTGCAAGGGTTCATTTCTGTAATGGCAGGCTTTACTGACATGTTTGTTGCAATGAACCATGGGCAGCAATCTTGCAGGAGATTTTTCAAACAGAACAGGTTAGGAGGCACTGTCACATATCATCACAGCACCTGCAGCATGTGGCCATAAGATCACCCACTTCCCCGCAAGGGGAATATCATTCCCTGGATTCCACACCAGGAGAAGCCTGTAAAAAATCTCAGCCGTTCCTTCAAAACACAACCCACCCATCAAGTCGCATCTATTCCTTAGGAAGCTTTAGCAATAGTGTTGAAGTTGTGTTGCGAAAACACATGACTACGGCAGGGGTTGCAAGAAGGAAAACTAAGAGGGAACCAGAAGAAATCTGCTGGCTATTAATACCGAGATACCTAAGAGGGAAAGACTCTGACCCTCTCTACAGGCTCTGCTTCACCATGAGGCAAGGTGGGGCAAGACCACATAGCTGACTGACACACAGCTGCATCGTTGGGCACAAAGACCAACTGTTTTTGATTTGATCTTTGCAAAAATACAATTTTTAATAAAAGGCCTCATGATGCAGACTAACAATAAAACTGAAATACAGAATTATTGTACATGTTATTGCTATGAGTGTACCCTGCCATGGACTGGCATCCCATCCAGGGTGTGTCCTGCCCTGCACTCGCTGCTCCCCGGGACAGGCTCCGGCTCCCCTGATCCCCTGCAGCCCTGATCTAGTTTCACCTGTTAGAAAACAGATGAATGGATTATTGCTATGAGTTATATAATATACGAACATAGCCAGTGTCAAGGAGTCCTAATTATACCATCTTCTGATATGGGTTTTCTGTGTTCCTGAAGACCACCCTCGCGTCTTCGACAAAACGATGAAAACTCCTGACCGAGCTTGGTTTTAGTGCAAGACAGTGTTTTCTTGTGTGTGTGCCGGGCTGCAGTTAGTCTGGAAAAAGGTGGATCTATAAATTCATCCAGTTTTCCTGCTCTCTGTGGTTTCTGCAGGAGAACCAGTAATACAGATTCCCCCTCTTTATGCTTTTACCTGTTCTATAACAATCTTTCAGTGGCTATAATCTTGCTTGCTTGCATCTCACTTAGCTCCCAGGCTTTAGCACAACTGTTTCTTTGTTTCATTCCTCATCACAAAAATGTGTTTACTGTACATATTTTTTTTTTATTGCATCTCCATGTGCTGAACACTGGCACATTCATATAAAGTTTCAGAGGTCATTATGAAATTAGTGACCATTCTGAAATCCAAAACCCAAAAATGACCACTGCCAGAACTGTCTTTCTGTATGTGGTCAGTCAACCAGCGAAAAAACTTAAATGCTGTAACTTCTGATATTAGCAATGTTATTTAAAGGTCTACAAGCAGGAAGAACTTACACTTCCCAAGAGCATAAGATCGTGAAGTTCATCTGCTTGCTGGTTGGGTTTTGTATAGCCATAGTCCTTGAAATGCTCTTTATTTTTATTAAGTCTGTTTGTTTTTTAAAAACGTATTTACCTATTTTTCTTTTGCTCAACTTTTTCAAGGTGATCCTAAATCAAAATTCTAACAATATAAAATATGTTTTCGAGTTTATAAAATAACAGTAGTTGACACAAGCTAAGGTATACTGTAAAATGAAACTGGCATTTTTAGAAATATATAGGCACGTTTATGGCAGTGTTGCTGATATTTTCTCTTGCAGTCTGTTTAAGAACGTCTCACAATTTAAACACCCTTATTTGAGGATTTTACTGTGCATTACAACGCTGTTCTGATTTAAGATCGACGATTGTGGAAATTTGCCAGTTTTGCTGATGTTAGAATTAGAATTCAGTGACACGGAATGGATCAATATTGAGCAATATGAAGTACACTGGATCAATGTGGAACTGCGTGTGTGTGTAAACAGTGCATCCACTCAGTCTGCTCCTCGAGCCACCAGTTATTCCTGGAAAGGGTGCTGGTAGCTGGAGTGTCTCCCGGAAGCATAGTGTGGAAGGTGAGAGCCGATCCTGAACGGGAAGCCAGCCTGTACGGGCGGCAGGAATAAGGCAGGACGACAGACGTCACCTCATTTCTCCGGCATGTTTCTGGAAGGCAGGTGGAAGCCAGAGCACATCCACTTGAGCACAGGAAGAAGCAGCCCCACACTAGAATCGAACCCAGGACCAAAGAGTCCTGAGGCAGTAGCAATAACAGTTGCTTATATAAGGATTGTTTAAAATATACACACCCTGACAGTGATGTTCAAGCAGGCACACTGATCACCTGTAATAGAAGGGTAGGGTAAAAATATATAGTGCAGTATATCAGTGTACAGCACCCATGGGTATTTTATTTTGCAAATGTTCATTTTCAAAACGTTTTCTTCTGTAGTTAACAAAGAAATTGTTGTCTTTATACATTATGCGGCCACATAATTTATTGATGCTGCATTTCCAACTTCAATTTAGAGAGCAGTGCATTCTGCCATAATGAGCAAGATGACCTACTAACCTTATTCATTAGAGAGTTACTTACATGCAGTACAGTATATGCAGGGGTAGATAAGTAGGGTAAGGTGCTTGTGCATTCAGTTTTGCTATACAGAATATATTTACTGTATATATCTTATATGTTATACACCTGCATATACACATATATGCATGCATAGCACCGTATATAGAGTAGATATATTTTAATAGAAACAATGAATGAAATAAAACAATAGCAGCATCCCCTGCTACTGATGCAGTTCAGTCACCCTTCAGTCTATTAATTTAGCAGCTAGCACACTTTTCAAAAGCCATACATCAAATCATACCTTTATGCAATATAAAGTGAATTGCTAGTGCTTGCTAAAAGCCATGGAGCATCATTAATCATTTCTATCAGTCACGTTTACAGCTTCAAGGTCACACACTAGAATGTATAGTGTAGTCAAACATTACAATAAGGTTTGCATGTAATACTTTCAAGCATGTTTTCTGCAGCAATGCGCATTTCCCCGTAACGTTGATATTTTCACTTTAATTTAGCGTCGTAAAAAGAGCCAGTCAGACAAGGAAGAAAAGTGAAATTTGGCACCTCGTGTCTAGCCTGTCTTTCTTTTTTTTCTAAACGGAGCTGTCTGGCTGTCTGACACCTCTATTTGGGCTGCTTTCATTGGCGTTTCTTTACGTTGCGAAGGGTAACAATGGATTGCCAAGCTTCATCACAGGCTAGCCGTCTTCATTTGCCCTTGTGTTATATGCACAGTCTGCTCCCAAAATTGATTAGCAGTCCTATAAAATTAGGCTAGACACGTAAATATAATAATTAAGACCACAGGGGAGGGGAAGCATTCGAGCTTTTTGTGAAGAGGCTGAGTCCCGCTGATGCACCTGTTCCCCCGAAAAAGTGGACTCTCCACTTCGGAAACGACACCCTCCCGGAGCAAAAACCCGAACCGACACTTGGGGGAAGAAGTGCTACAGGACAAAAACATTAATCAACTGTACTCGACCAGAGCCGAGATGCAGCCATATTACTCAACCTCATAGCGCGGTCACCATGACAACGGGATGATTTGGGAGACATACTCAGAACTGAATTGATCTGATAATACAGCTGTTTTTTGGCTCTCCCCCCCAGATAATCCGGCGAAACGGCTCTGAGCCGTATTTATTAAGCGAACTAAAACGAAAAATGAAGCATTTGGTGTGAATAAACAGCGGCATGTTAACTGTATTCCCAGGCAGAAATTATGAAGTGTTGCATGCTGGTAATGTACTCTACATAAAAACGCACCCGAACTCAAGAGATGTTAGCGTTTTAAATATTGCATCTCTCGCTGATGTTTATTAGATCCCTTACTCAAAAACAGTTGAATCAGATTGAAAAAAAAATCTACATTTAATGTGCATTGTGCTACTCAATGTATTCCCAGTTCTTAATCGTTTAACGCTAAAAGCAAGACAAATAAAAAAAAACTACATTACAAAATATGGACCGTCTTCTGCCACACGTCGTTTGCATTAAAGAAAATAAAATGCACTTACTCAAAATGAAGAGAGGCCGGTTTTCAGAGCAGATCTCTTTTCTCCTTAGCCATCCATGCAAAATAATCAGAAAAGGCTTCGTGTCCACACTTGTCCCATCCCCCAAGCCTCTGCGCCAAGCACCTCACGGTAGCGTCTTGATTAGACCTGCACTCCGACCACTTGCCTGATCCCCAACGCTGCACGATGACCAAAACCTGAGTCCTGCAACCAGGGTTTGGGGGCTGACTCTCACTGGAAGCGGTGTGGTGGACTTGTGTGTGGAAACCAGTCTCCCGACCTCCCCTCTGCGCTGGCTAAGAACAGCAGTGTGGTAGCACACTGAGCACGTCTGAAGGAGCGCTGCACAGATTGAGGTGGTAACTATCTGGAAAGATTATCTGAATATGAATTCAGTCTCCAGGGAATTAGTTTGTTTCTTACCAAGGCTCAAGGCAATGGTCACACATGCATTATATATACACAATATATGCATTTCATTTTGCGAACAAAAAAGTTAATCTCAGGGTTAAACAAGCTGTTATACCTTAAAACCTATGGTATGAAGCACATCACTTTCCAGGTTATTATTTTCTCGTTGTGTTTTTAGATTATGTGTGATGGACCTTTTTTTTTACCAACAGTAACAATCGTTTTTTAAAAAAAATCTGTAAAAATCCGTGCACACTGTAAAGTAAAATCTGGCATCAGGAAATATATGTTAGGTTTAAATTTGGACTTTGTGAGCAAGCCTGGCAGTCAGGGGGGTCAGATGTTGGTGACAGGTTATGATTACAGCGGGGCCATCCTTGCTTACTAACAACCAGTGCTTACTGGAGAGAGAAAGCACAGAAGCACACCTGTTTGGTCACACCTGTACCTGCACGCCTACAGTAAATGTGCTAAAGAATTAGAACACAAGAAATGTTCCAGATACAGGAGGTCTTTCAGTCCATCTGGCTTATTAGGTTGCTTAACGATCAATGAGCAAAGAATCTGATTTCATTTCATTTCATTGCATCATGCTGAGTTCAAGCTTCAATTTTACACCTAGCAAATACATTTGTGTCTGGTTGCTGGCTATCAGTGTGCAGATTTTTTTTTAAATTTAATTGTTCTTAGTTTTGATCAGTCTAGAATACTTTTGTGTTTGTCTTTTAATGGAAGTGATTAACTGAGGTTCGAGAGGGTCAGCAATGAAAATCAATCTCACACACCTGTTCCTAATCTCCATCATTACAGAAATCAGCTCTTTATATTGAGCACAAACTCCTCCCTTCATATTCATCTCCAGCAGCCCTCCTCATCTCCACCTCACAGCTGCCCCTGGGTTCGGTCTGACTGGGGTTTGAGTCTCCTCGTCCTGTGGCCAGGAGGCTGCTCCTTAACCGGGCAGGTTAGAACAAACATATCCCACCAAATAATCCAAACATTCACAGAGTATCCAATTCCTGGATGTTGTTGTCCCTCGGTTAATTATCAGTATTTCTATTATTTAGGTATGATTTATATTTATATATTTCTAAACATGTTTATTTTAAAAACAATCTTTCTTTTTAAGACAGGGTCTCAGTGGGAGAATAGTCAGAGATGAGCAATCTGAACATTACCCATTACAGAACCACAGCATGTTCACTCTCCTAGCTCTCTGGGGGCTGTTGCCCATATAAACAAAATCTTAGCCCTCACATGATGAAATGGATCTTCTTTGCATGATTCCCAAGTAGATTCCCAAAACTTCCCCGGAGTCCACCAAAACAGAGAGAGTTTGCAGTCTTCAGTGTTTCCACATAAGCTTTGGACCGAATATAATGTAGTTCTAGGATTGCAGATGCTGGCTATGAGCCACTATACAGTATGAGAAAACAGTTAAGCTCGCTTGATTGTTCATCCCTTTGAAAGCAGATGGTCCCATCCTGATGTGAGATCTGTAATATATTTGACAGGACGATGGCATAATTTGAATGCAAAAAAAAAGTAGTTGTCACTGTTGATTGTTTAAATATGATGTGTACAGCCACAATGTTTATAATTTATCGCTTAAGCAAATAACACAGTTTTTGGAGGCATCCATGACTGCTGTGGAGACATTTATGTATTACACTGAAACATGAAAGGAAACAGAAGGCGATGAAATTTAAACAAGCATCATGGGTTCAAAATATTCCAGCCAGTGCGTTTTCTGCATTATGGCCACACCGTTTCATGGTAACCTGGAGGCAGTCACATAGTCAGTGCAGAACAGGGGCCAACAACAGCCCACAGTATGGTGTCAATTGCAATACACTGAAGGATTCTGGGTAGTCTGCCAGCGGGTCTGAAAGGTAATTTTAAAAATAATCGCAGCCTTTTGTATGACTCTTCATATCTTTGTTAAACCACACCACTGGAATTACATAATCTAAGTTGTGCACTGAAGGGCAGTGCTGCAGAGAGATACAACCCATTACAAAACTGCGTGCATGCGAACATATCCAAAACAAATTAAAAGTAGATGGGGCTCTTAATAGTTATTAATATCATTTTAACTTCACTCTAAAGCAGTAAAGCAGTAAAACAATATAATTCATTTTGCATGTGCACATCACATGTATATCAGCAAAAGGTTTTAATCTGTTGCTACATGTAGGGTTTATTTTGTGATTGTGCTTTGATTAACACTAGGACAACAGGGGGTGGCCTGTGGTTTGGTGTGTTTGAGGTAATAGCTTATAAAAAGCACATTACACATGTGCCCTTGCAGCCTGGTGTACTGACTGAAGCTCACCCGTAGGATTATCAAAGTCCTTTTCTCTATGTATAAACAGAATACTGTACCTTTCTGATACTGTACATCCATATGGAAGTTCAATACTGTGAAAAGATATCAACCCTTTAGCTTTCATATACAGTATGCCATGTCAGTGATGTTTCCTTTACTATCATAAAATACAAGAAGAGAAACTTTAATATTTCTGAAGTCACATCAATCGCTTTTCTTCATTATTTGCTGTTATCATTGTTGGTAAAAACTGACTTCCAAGCCTCTTCCCTAGCTGGCAAAGAACAGGCCTCAATCTTCAACAACCTGACCTTATCTAAAGCTTGGGAAAGCAGTAGCCTTGTCCATTATGCATAATGAGTGCTTTCATATTGCTGAACATGGCATGTAACCCAGAAACCTTTCATAACATAAGGTCAAGAATGCTTCCTGTGTTTTCTTTATGCATTGTGAAGGTCACTGAAATGACTGAGGTGCAATGTACTGTAGATATGGATGAGTTATCAATGAGGGTTGGAATAGGCCATTTTCACTACAAAACTGAGTTTGGATAGATTCTCATTAAATGATCCATGTAGCAGCTTCTCCTTTTTCTTATTACAAATATAAAAAGGGAAAAACGGCACATAAAAATGTTTGACGCTCCAGAGGACAGCTAAAGGACCGTATTCTCACCAGAGCCGTCTGGTAGATGTAATGAAAAGCCAATGGCAAACAACTGCTAGGAAACAAATGTCCAGGAACTTGATTTGTTGCCAAACGTGATAAAAAAAAACACTCATGGCAGAGAGAGCAGTAGAGAACAACAAGGAAGGAATAAAAATCTTGTTTTTCCAGAAATGTAAGGCTGTCCACTGGGTTACAACTGAATTAAAAGCCATAGGACATGGGAAGGTAGTCTAAAGGAGGTGATGTGAAGTCTAATGTATTGGCGCAGGAATGTTAGGGTATGACTAGGATTTGTGGAAGGAGGCAGATCTTCCCATCTCAGAGCAACCCAGCCCAGATCCAGCTGCTCAGATTGTGTCTGCTGCTTTGCAGACATGAGTCACTGTGTGGAAAACTGGTGCTTGTTTGATGTTGGGTGAGTGTTAATTTGGAGTGGGAAGTTTGTTAGAGGTTGCACATCTGAGTAAAGTCACCACATATTTAGTGCCATTTAATATTTATGAGGGCATCTTATAGTTAGCTGGTTCTTCCCCATCTCTCACAGCCACTCAAGCACTTCCAAGCCTTTAATGGAAGGAATGCTGCTCAGACCTGTGAAATTCCAAGGACGTGCTGTTTGAGTGTGTACGATATAAACACAACAACACTGTCCCAGGACACTCTGAGATGCAGCAGGATTTTAAAGTTACTCTGACACATGAAATAAAATGTATTAATTAATTTCTAAACTGTTGTTTAATTATAAACAAACAGTAAATAATCCTTAAACTTAATCAATATATCGCTTTTCTGGACACTAAACTCAAAGCACTTTACAAATAATGGGGACTCCTCTCCACCACCAGAGTGTAGCCACACCTGGGTGATGCGATAGCAGCAATAATGCACCAGTACATTCACTCAGTGGGGAGGAGAGCAGAGTGATGAAGCCAGTTCAGAGACAGGGACACCGGGGTAACACCCTTAATCTTTTCAAGAAGCACGCTGGAATTTTTACTGACCGCAGAGAGTCAGAACCTCGGTTTTACTCCTCATACAAAAGACGGTGTCTTTTTACAGTATAGTGTCCCCATCACTATTCAGTGGGCATAAGGACCCACACAGACCACAGGATGAACAACCCCTTCTGGCCCCACTAAAACCTCTTCCACCAGCAACCATAGTTATTCCCCAGTCTCCCACCCAGGTACTGACCAGGCTCACACCTGCTGAGCTTCAGTGGGCTGCCAGTTGTGAGTTGAAGGGTGATATAGCTGAATGCAATTACCAATAATATCTATGAAAGTCATAATAAAAGGTGCAATCCAAGAAAATGCAGAGGAAGTAAGAAATTGCTTAATTTTTTAACTTTTTCCATAAAAGGAATTGACCTTTTTTAGAGACCTAGAAATAAGGTGAGACCTCTTACCTTTCTTGAAAAGTACATTAAATTATATTATCGCTCACACCCAGAATATAAACAACACATATAAACAACAAACCTCTGCACACTGCAGTGATGGTGTCCTTGAAGTTTGTTATAGAGTTTAGATTATTATTGCTTAATGCACTGGTATTTCATAACATGATTTGTAGGGGTCCTGATACAAAATTCACCTTTCAATTTGAATTGGTATGTGATTAAATTTATATAACATAGACAGCAGTGGGATGTTTACAATAGACCATGTGAGAATAGATTTTCAGCCTGATCTCCTGTCATACTCTGCAATGTCAGGGAAATAAAATGCCATTTCACAGCCTCTAAAATAGATCCAAAGACTGTCGCTCCTCATTCAACAAATATTCACCAGACCACCAAATATTGCCTGGAGTCATTTCAGAAGCTGACCTGATTCTTAATCACATCCCATTATTTAAAGTTAGATCGGTTAGATCACATTTGACTTATAAAGCACATCTTTCATGCTTTGCATCTCAAAGCACTGTACCTGATTGCCTAAAATAAATCATTTTCTAATGCAAGACAAAGCAGAAAAAATAGATGAAGAAAATGGTTAAATGTTGAAACACAAAAGTAGGTTTTGTTATCCACTCATAAATACCGTGGACTGACTAAGCCACATGCTCATCCCTCAAAACACTGCATCCTTTCGTGAGTGTCCACAAACTTCTCGCCCTCCTATGTAGTGAATTGAACAAACTTTCCATGCACATATACATCAGGAACTTCCTGGCGTATAAACAGTATAACATTTTATTTCCCCCAGAGTCACAGAGCATTTCACACATAACATGGGAGCCACATCGCCCACCATTAAAGTTCAGCAACCAGACACCATGAATGCAGCAGAGATTCAGTCCAGGGTTGATGAAAGCCAGCGGTGGACACTATTTTAACCATTCAAACTTAGGAAATGGAGTTCCTGAATTCCTGAGGAATATTCTTCAAATATTTCTCCAAACCACTTGGCAAACCACTGTATGAATGAAGCATGATCCATAGATCTACTGTATGCCACAGAGCCATCACTTATAACACTCAAAGAAAAGATTTGACTAGCTGAACTACTTGGACCAGACAGTTGTTTTAGACAAAACTGAAATTAAATAGTTAATGTCTTTTTTTTAAATGGCACATTTGTAGATAATAATTATAGTCGCTATTATTTCAGTCTCAGTAAAGGTTTTTAGAGCAGTCCTCTGGGACCCAGCTTTCAGAGGAGCTGTTGCTATGGGAGACGTGATGCGCTTCGGACACTGGCTTGTCATTCAGACCGTCTGGCTGGATGCTGACCTGGAGACAATCAAGCTCTCCCCATGTTGCAGAGAAGACAGGCTGTCACGTGTCAACAGACACATGCACCTGCTTGGAACTGTTGCAGGAGGACGAAGACGTCTTCTGTCAGTCAGGCTCAGGATTGGATGAAAAGCATAGCTTACGTCAGCTTTACACCGGCTTTAAGAATTAGAATTGTTGTTGTCGCTGTGAATGACTTCTATATCTCCATAGTGAAGAAATTAATAAAAACATGTCTTCAAAGCTGTAATAGTACATAAGGACTGGCACTTTTTAGAGGAGGAGAACGTGGAACAAGTCTAGAATCTTTAAAGGTATTGGAAAAGTATTCAGCTCCTACAGCAAACTGCATGTCAGTAGAACGACAGACTACAATACTGTTAGAGTCTTGTGCAGGTGTTTGCAGTAAGAGCTACTTCACACACAGGACAGCTTCAGGGGCTGAGCCTGACTGGACCATGAGAAAACAGTGAAACACCAGCGCATTTGTACGCTTTGTCTTGACAAAGTATTCATTTTCTGCAAAGTTTACATTTGCAGAAAGTATTTACTTTCTCTTACTTTCAAAGAGGAATCTATATTTAGAATCTACAAAATGGTTTCTGAACAAATGCTAAAAAATTCTGATAATATGTAAATTAATTGGATGTTAAAGAAAATTAGAAAATACTAATTTGCCCAAATAGTCAACAGAAAACCCTAAAACAGTTCAGGTGTAAAAGAATAGGCCTGAAAAGTAATGATCTCTCTCTGTGTCTGAGCAACTTTAACTTGACTTCAGAGCAAATGTGTCTGTCTAATACCAATCCCTCAGATATCGAATTTCTTGCCACAACTGGTAGCGATACGACAAATTGACCGTGAAGCCCAAAGAGTTTTTGAAGCAATTCAAGGATAAAGTGGTAGAAAGGCACAGATCAGGTGAAGCTTACTTATCCTTTTACTGAATGTCATTGTGAAGCCAACGCTGACTTTGAAAGATTTACAAAGCTGTGCGTTTGAAATGGGAGTCAGCGTTCATACATCAACAATATCGACCCATCCAAAATCACTGACAGAAGTAACTGTGGACAAAGGAGCATCTTAGGGAACAGAATGTGCAATCAATAAATTTCACTTCTCTCAGGTTCTTGCAAGTTTTGCTGACATTCAACCACTTTCAAATATAAAATGATTCAGTTTGATTATTACAGTTTTAAATAAAAAACATCAGTTGTTATTCATCAAAATGTGATATTGTTGGCATGGGATGAACAGATTTGCAAGTTGCTGTATATAGTGTATGTACATGTACAAAATGCTTTCTCTAGCTTACCCACTGCTGATGATGAACTGCCACGTCTCCCTAAAGGATAAGCTAGCT
The DNA here is from genome assembly GCF_059453375.1 of Lepisosteus platostomus. Classification (NCBI taxonomy): domain Eukaryota; kingdom Metazoa; phylum Chordata; class Actinopteri; order Semionotiformes; family Lepisosteidae; genus Lepisosteus; species Lepisosteus platostomus. Next base: position 44,675,845 of record NC_142623.1, on the reverse strand, counting down.
GTGAATCTTTGTTGCACTCCATTACAGTTTAACAGAAAGCTAGAGCAATAGCAATAAAAACACAGCGATTCCAGTTGTCATTTTGTGGTGTTAAGCTCACGTAAGATCCAATATATGGTGTGAAATAAAACTTTGCATGCATGGCTTTATAGGTACATCTGTCACTCCAAGTTCAAGCCGTTGTCTCTGAGGGAAGGGGAAAGGGAAAGGAATACAGTGTATGTATAGGTATATTTTTTCTTTGAGGTGAGGACAGTGCATCATCATTCTAACGTCCTGTGCAGGGAGGCTGAAGGTGCAGAATGGCTGCTGTGCGTCACCCAGGCTGAGGCTGCGCTCCAGTGGTAGGTGGAGTGGTCCCCCTGCATATAAATGGCATTGAATCCTTCAGAATGAAAAACGCTTTTTAAATGTAAGAAATTGCTGCAATCATTTATTATCAGTTTCAGTATTTTCATGAGATACTAATGAATGAGACAGAGGGAGGACGTGTGTAGAGGGTATCTGGCGTGACTCAGCTAGTGGCAGGAATGGTCGTCTATGTGTGTCTAGGTGTGAGGGTGAGGCAGCCTGAATCCCCCCACCCCCCCCCCCCCCATTGTGAGGAATGAGCCAGGGAGCTGCTGCAGAGGTGAAGATGAGGGGGTGGGAGGGGTACGAGAGAGATACCTAAAGGGAAGGCCAGTGAGTGTCATGGATATATACACAGGAGAGCAGAGGTGAGCGAGATTAGGATCTAACCTTCCCCCAGAACATTTGTTACAAACTCCGTTTAGAATCACGGGTTACCAGGCACATAGGATAAAAAGAGCATCCCAGAGTCGTGCTTCCTGCGCCCCCTGCCTTGTCCTTTATCGCTGCTGCGTGTGAACGGCAGGAGTCTTCGGGGGCTGGGAGAGCATCAGGACACAGATGGTGACCAGCAGTTTCCCGCAGTCCCGCCGCTGACGGAGTGTGGCAGAGCTGGGCAGAGGCTCTGCTTGTGCCTGTGACAGCCACGCCAACAAAGAGCCACAGCAGGTCTTCCTGTGCTCTGCTTCCTGCAGGAGTCGCCCTGGGGCTCTCTGCTGCCAAAGTGCATTCATTTACTGTCAGAGATTTTCAATTACTGTACATCTCAATATCATCCTTGATCTAAAGTTGGTTTCACCATGTCTTCATTCATACTGTTCATCTGAGTGGGGACCATGCAGTTCTGACACTTTAAATGACTGCACCATAATCCAGAAACTCTTTCACCTGACTCCCTCTGCCAAGAAAATACCAATTTTGTTGTAAACCAAGGTATGTACCAATTTTCTGCATTTCCAAAAGGCATATCTTGTACAGGTATGTTAAGCAAATACTGAACAGTATGTGTGTAAGAATCAATGTAAAACAACTAGAGACCAGTGGAGGCTCTGCAGTACTTGTTAGCCATCTGCTTCCTCCAACTAAGTGATGCAGGAAGAGATCTGGGGATACCAGCTCACTGCACAGAGTCACTGGGCCTCCAAATTCCTTCCACGTAGAAATTGCATTTAACTGGAAAGTTACCAAATAAAATAGCTTTGGCTTTTGTTTATGTGAATGTAAATTTTCAGAGAATTATGCCATTGAAGACCGAGAATAAATTAGTGCTAATCTTCTGATCTAACAGAATGGCATTATAATCAGAAAGTGCCAGCAAGAATCACAGCTTCCCCAGGGTTGTATCGTGAACTGTATCTGCTGTTTCCTGGATAATCGCAGATCACCACATGCATGAGCTGTGCAGACCTGCAATTTAAGAAAAAACTAAACTTGTGCATTAACAGCTGGATTTAATTCCTGCAGTATCCGCTGGACAAAAGAGATACAAAGCGTCTATGGTGAAGTAAATTCTAATCACTAGCCATCACAGTGTTTACAATGACCAAGAGATGGCCTAGTTTGGGCAGAGCCAGACACTGAACAGAAACACATACTGTGTCCCTCTTGTGGGCTCAGCCATACAGCAGCATGAATGAGCTGACACTCAGACCTGAAGAGGGTAACAAGTGAGGATTTAATTAGACTGAACTGTACATTTGCACTAATTGAAATGCTTCCACCTTGCCATCTTGTGGTTGGGTGTTGTCCATTTGTTAAATGCATATAAATACAAGAATATATGGAGTACTGCATGTGTGTTTTATTTTTGCCTTCTTTTTAAGGAAATCTGTGTCACAGTTCAATGCCGAATAAGCCCTACACAGTCGGAAAGGACGTTCATTTCGAGCAGCTGTTCTCCAAAGGGAGGAGGGGGGTGTTTTTTCTTCTGATACACGGCAAGTGAAAGACAGAGCGAAACGGCCTGCAAGTGACCTTGTCGTTCGGCGTGTGATAGCAGGGTCCCATTAGCATTCAAGGACTCGGCTGTGGCCCTTAATGCAGAGAGCAGTTAACACTGCAGAGTGAGCAAGCTGTTCATTTGGCAGGAGGAATCCTCTCGGAACGAGGTGCCCTGCCAAGCCAAGACCACAGCCTGCTGTTTTTTAAATGTGGTCCCCAGTTGTCAGGCAAATGTTGTCTACTTGATATGGCGTGATTCCTTAGCTTTAAGTAGGATACTGTTATTACTGACATGTCAGTGGCATAGATTGCTCCAGACCAAACGGACTTTTTAACATAAATATTAAAAACCAAAAAAATTTGAGAAAAGATTTGTTTTGCTTTATGACTCATTCTCAGATTCTCTGCACTTTTATGTGTGTGTTACTGTTTTCAGGTTTGCTTTTTCTCCTCTTCTTATTTCTGCATTTGTGTTTATTGTGTTTGGGGAAAAAGGCTTATTGAGCCCTTGAATGCTCCTAATTATACCGCTGTAACAAATAACAGCTTAAAAAGGAACAACAGGGGAAAATTGAGATTGCTATCCAGCATGATCCACATTAAATATATTTGAGATATGGTGAGGGGGTTAGACTACAGTTAATTAGAGTCCTTCTCTAAGGATTTACCAGAATGAACTTAAAACAGATTCTTTAATTTCTTTAAAGTAAAGGGGCATGTTACTGAGGATAGCTGTTAGACGCTCCCTCTGTAAGTGTGGTCTTCTTGATCATTAGTTGGCCTTTACTGTAATATACAGTACACATTTTTTCAAATATTTCTAGTTTCAGTGGTGTCCTGTTGAGTGACTTTATGTCGCTTGTTTCTGTATTCAGCAAATAATTCAGACCGTCTCATATCCCATTGTGAAGTTATTTCAGTTTTTTTATGCCAGTACTCTAGCAAGCACAAGGCAGGTGATTTCCTACCCCAGGAACATAAATGGAAAGGAATGTTTTTACCACAGACCAGCTTCCCATCCATGCACTTCCTGGGCGTGTGTGTTGTTGCTCTCGAAGGCAGCTCCACAGCCCAGGGGAAACAGTGAGTTACACCAATGAGAGCTGTAGGACCCACTCTGATGTCTTCATAAAGTTTTGCAGGATGAGGTGAGGTGTGGACAGATGTGTAACATCCTGAACCAGGATTTTACATGACACATGGAGTATCAGATAACCCAGATGTGCCCACATGTTCTTGTCTTACTCATACTGGGTGTTTCAGCTCTTCCCTTGCAGCAGAGATACCAACTATGTTTTTAAAGTGTTTGGATCTTCTGTACGAATGTAATGTCGTACTAAACCCCACTGGAATAGACACTTCACATTTGTGCATTTGGAAAGTGCCAGAGACTTTATTTCCACTCAGAATATAGAAAGATGATACTGTTTCTGTATATTTACAAATGTGATTACCTGGAGTCGCATCACAGAAAGCAGTCCGAATCCTGAAGTGGGCTGCAGATGTTCTGCAAAATTTCCGAATCTGATGACTCTGTAATAACTGATGAACCTGTAACCACTAGGTACCGTGCTGGCCCTATCAACAGCAGGCCTGCCGTGAGGCTGCCACCAGCCTTGACAGTAAGACTTCTCATCGTAGTCCTCCTCTTTCTGCCTCTCCACATGCCTGGAATCTTGCCCTGGAAACTGTTCAGTTTCTGACTCATTGGACAATACAGACCTGTTAATCGTACGTCTGTATTCACATACAGTACAGCTTGCTGTATTTTCTTCGGAGAAGTGCACTGCGGCATGTGTGTGTGTCATTGTATGGTCATCTTTCAATCTAGTGTGACATATGCTACCAAAAAACCTGTTTGCACTTGGCAAATAGTTAAGGTCTTTTATGAAGCTCTTGAACAATTAACATTCCAGGTCTTGAAGGTCATTTCATTAGTCTCCTGGCTGGGATCCTCTCTGTCCCCAGTTATTATTCTTACTGTACCGCATCGTTATGGAATCTGAACAGTTGAATGGCATTCTTCAGTCTTGCTCGTAGTGGAATCTGCCAGAGCCTCTTGGACTGGAGATGAACTCTTTGACATGATATCTAAGTTGACATTTAATGGTTTGTGATTTGGTACTACTTTAAATTGTCTGCAGTGATTAAGCCATGTGCAAGAATATTTGCCTTTGTACAAATCAATTTTGGCCTTGTATTATTCAAAATATAGCGCAATAGATTTATTACAGTTTTCTTAAAGGTTGTACAAATTTGTGATTTTGACCTTCGCTCAATTGCATATCCCTCATTTGGCTCTGAGAATGATATTGTTTTATACATGGTCACATAAAATCTTCCTTTTAGAGGAAGAGGGGCAGAGCAGTGGCTCTGTGGCTCTGTGGCTCAGGATCTGCACCTATGGCTGGAAGGTTGCTGATTCAAATCCCATTGCTGGCAGAGGAATCCTACTCTGTTGGGCCCCTGAGCAAGACCCTTAACCCCAACTGCTCCAGGGGTGCCGTATAAATGGCTGACCCTGTGCTCTGACACCAAGCTTCTCTCCCTGTATGTGTGTCTCATGGAGAGCAAGCTGGGGTATGTGGAAAGATGAATTCCTAATGCAAGAAATTGTATATGGCCAATAAAGGGATCTTATCTTATCTTAAAGTTGTACTGAGTCCAATCATGTTTCTGGGCAGAGTCCAAGACGCAAATCGGATCATGACCAGTAGATGGCGCCTCATGCTAAGAATCTGCAGTGGAAGTGGAGCAATGATTTCTGGGTTTTCTCTGTCTGCCTGAATGACACACAAGGCCTGGCTGCAGCGAGGGCTTCACAAGTCAATTTCACACTACCCTTGGCATGAAAGATAACGGCCCTCCTTTTGAAAACCTCAGCAGCATGGAAAACACAATTCTGTCCCCTAGCTCTCCAGAAATTGTTTCTTTTAGGGCCTTCCAAGTCCTGGAGGGTGTTTCTTGTCAAGTATAACGGGCTAAATAGCCCAATTTACTTTCAGGAGGTGGACTGGCCTTGCATTCCGATATAAAACATAACCTTATCCACCAAATCCAAACTGCTGGACCTGTTCAGAAAGCAGTTACAGTTTAATGCTACAGATACACAAAGAAATAACGTATTATTATTATTAAATAACACACACAAAAGAAGAAAAAGTTTAAACGTTTTAATTTGTGGATAATTATTTATAATACATGGTTGAACAGTGTAAAGTAATTAAAATCCACATCTTAAAAATGTTAAACATGCACGAAATATACAAGTCCAGATTACAGAACTCTGGCTCTCTCTGGTGGAAAGAATATGAATGATGTTTTCAGGCTGGGCCTAAACTTGCTTTCATACTGATTGGCAAATGTTTTGACATTAGGAAAAAGAGAAACAGATCTCCTTTCTCCTGCTGCAGTGAATACACTCTCTATATTACCTTTTATATTACTTTTCTACTTTAATATATAACTAATAGATATAAGGAATTTGGTACATTTTTTACGGACATACTTTCTATGTTTTCAGAAAGATGTATATGAGTTCATATTTGTATTTTTGTAACAAGACCCCTCCTACAACGTGTATGTTAATACATTAAAGCAATTAAAATAAACATTGTCTTCAAAAAAGTGCAGATACTCCACACATAAACAGGAGAACTAGAAACAAAAAATACTAGGATTACAATATTCTGATGCAAACCTTTTCACGCCTGGAAAATATTTAAGATGCAATATTTTAACTTTCGGAATGAAGGGATTCTGTCACGCCTGCAAACTTTGCTCTTCTAATTCATAAGCAGGTTTGTATGGTAACATCACCCCAGAAAAAGCCAGGTGAATAAGAACAGTGATGGGACACATAGACACATATGCAAGTGCAGAATATCCTTCTTTGTACAGGGGCTGGAGCTGTAGGTGTCTCAGGTAAGGGAGAATGTATTTTCTTAATTCTTCAAGTATCTGCTAACTCCTGCATACTTCAAGCGCAGGAGAGAGGATCTATCCATGGGGGTGAGCATATGGGGTCAGCTCGGAGAATATTTTCTTTCCAAACCTCTTTTTGGCTGTGACTATCAGAAGATCTTAGTCACTGAGCAAACACGATCACTCAAGCTGAGTGCAAGGATGCTGAAAGGGGTTTTAAAATAAATTCCGAAGAGCTGTTGCCCTGCCTAGCAAAAGGATGGGAAGAAGTACCAAGTAAATGAACCAGGAGAAAGAAAAATAAATCAAGTGGCTTGATTTGTTGCTGGTAATCTTATCTAATGTTCTACACCATCTGCAGACCAAGGGTCATCTTGGCTATGTTTATGTACTGTACATTTTTTGGTTCCATTCATTTTTACAAGTTGTAAAAACAACAACACATATTTAAGTCTGCATACAAATTTTTAATTTAAAGCTATACATAATACAGTCTGTATATATACAATACAAACTGATTCATTATCAAGTTCTCTCAAAGCAGCCAGATCAAGTTTTCAGAGTTCTGTCAGACAGCCTGCTCCTAGAAAACCACAGTGCATCGGTCTGCAAATAGAAGGAATACTACTGACACCCTTTATCTCTCTTCATTTCACTCTCGGAATGTGAAATGGGGAGAAAACATTTGACTGTGTCCTCATACTCTTAATAAAGCATGTCTTGGCACTCACGGTAAAGGTAATGAGACCGGCTTAGTTTAGTGGCTTAGTTTGATGAAGCACTGTTTAACATATTTCTATCCAGCAATAATAAAAATAAAATGGAAAAAAAAATAAATTTCTGAAACATTAGTTTCTCAGCTAACAGGTCTAAATATATTTTAAAACACCCATACAGAACAAATGATGGCAGAGTTCACACATTTGCTTAATTGTAAGATCACTTTATTAGCCATATACAATCTCTTGCATTAGGAATTTGTCTTTTTGCATAGCCAAGCTTGCTCTCCATGAGACACACAGACAGGGAGAGAGAAGCTTGGGATCAGAGTTCAGGGGCAGCCATTTATACAGCACCCCTGGAGCAGCTGGGGTTATGGGCCTTGCTCAGGGGCCCAGTGGAGTAGGATTCCTATGCCGGCCATGGGATTTGAACCAGCAACCTTCCAACCACAGGCACAGCTTCTTAGCCAGTGCCACCACTCCACACCTGTGTAATAATTGTGTATTATGTCTCTTCCCAGGTTCAAGAAGAAAGAACACATTCACAAATCCTGAACACCTTTGGCGAGAATACAGCTATTGTAGTTATTACTTCAGTTGATTTTCTGATTTCATAGCTAACTTATAAACTAATTACTTCAGAATTTGAAACACAAAACAAATGAGGAATGCGAGTTATCTATTCAAATCAGGTGTGATAAACAGCCAGTTTGAGAAGGAAATCAAATGATCCTCTAGGTGAGAATAAGCAGTCTAGAAAAGCTCAAGTGTGACACCAAACATAGACTGACAAAATGATAGATTGACAGAGACTCTTTCACTGCGCTAAAAAGCAGCACTATCTAAATAGACATCTTACTGTGCTTTGTGTATACAATATCAGTTAACCGACCATCAGCACAACACAGCCACACAATTAGTTAAAACTGAGAAGTGAGTTGATACAAGAATGTTGTTCATGGTTGACAACTGCCTCTTTTTGTGCTGATTTATATTAATATATGCTGTTAACAGTACACCATAAAAACACACATTAACATGTTTTTTTTTTTAAAAGATTTTCTAATATCAGTTTTTCTTTTTCCTGCATAGATAGAACGAGGAGCCATGCTAGTCTTCAACTTCAGCGTGTTTTTGTTTTTACCAGATCAGCCTTAGCTCCTGCTGGGTGTGCACTCCTGCTGAGAACAGCACGGTTTTCCTTTGTTTAAAAAGAACAATATGACATTTTCAAGAACAAGACATTAATGGTAAATAGTCTGAGTACAATTATCAGACCATCAACTAACCATGATCTAAAAAATGAACCAATAATTCAATTGGTCTAACCAGTTAACCAATATCTTTAACGATCCAGACTTAACAGCTCTGGATTCATTTGGTCTTTGAGCTCATATTACGATATTATTCCCACCATCTCCAGTTACAAAGACAGGACTAGGGACAGAGAGCAATAAAAGGTGTACATTTTGTTCGCTTACTAGAGCCCTTAACATCTGGAGGTTTCATTATGGTCATGAGATGTGATGAGTAGATTTGATAGGTTGATTATTGACATTGATTAACTGTAATACCCGTAAAAATGAGGTTCTACATTTATGTTTCTCTAGGTCAGATTTTGAATTAAGAGAATGTGTACACCTGTGAATAATTATTGGGGTTGATACACAGCATTGATAGACTCTGTTGTAAGAACCCAAAGTAATTTAACCTGTTAAAAAAAAACACATACACAAACAATGTTGTGAAATATGTTACTAATATGTTATATGTGTTTTTTAATATCGTAGATAGTGTCTACGCTGAAGGACTTGGAACCTTTTATCACTTGACTTTTCTCCAAAGACTCTGGAAGTACCAAATCAAAACAAAGGCAGGATTCACCACAGGCCCAGAGAAACCACAGCTGCCCCCCATTCAGTGGCAATGGTACTAGTAGCAGTTCAGTCTTTACACAGTCCTTACACACACATGCACATATGGGTTGTGAAACTATGTCCACTGCTTTTACTGTAACATTCTCATGGCTCTGGAATTAATAAAGAGCCTGTATCTCACCTGGATCTGCTCCTCGGCCACCAGGCTGTGTGAATTAGATGGGGTTTGCTGTGCACTAGACCTCTGGAGAGAAGCTGCTGCGTCAGACCACTCCATTACAGTCAGACTCTCTCTGGAGCACGCTCTGTGACTCTGTGCAAAGGGAGCACAGCTCTGCACTCTCTTCTAGATGGCTGTGCATTGGACCTGTTTTTTCATTCACTAGTACAGCAGCAGTAGAAATTTCTTTCCTTTCACAGTTATTATTATTCCTTACACTTTTATAGCACTTTTCTTGACACTCCACTCAAAGCGCTTTACAGGTAATGGGGACTCTCCACCATCAGTGTGCAGCCCCACCTGGATGATGTTTTAGAATAATTAAGGAAACTAAGAAAACAAAAGCAAAAATATTTGTATTCATTACATTTCACCAGCATTGTTCCTCTTGTGCTCTCATTAATCTCCTTGAAATGAAAGGTACATATCCCACTCAGCCTGAAGACCAATTTCAGATCAAGGTCATAATTGATGTTCCTAATGTATGTAGCCAGCATAGCACCTTCACAGAGTCTATGCATGATGCTGCAATAACACTCATATTTGTCTGTGAACATTGTTCCCAAACACTTAGGGCTCTCTTTACTAAGATTGTGAGGATTTCAATATTGCAATTAGTCATAATGCAGTGATTTTAAACCTTATGGTTAAATTGAACCTTTTGGCATTTCAATGTGATTTGGCTTTAGTTACTAAAGCTGTGTCTGATGTTGATTCATAGCAGCCATCCTTCCCTGTGCTTTGCCTGCTGCAGTGACTGGCAAATCTTTCAGGTTACACAGGTTAAACTTTTAAGTGCCAATGCTTCTTTTATTCCAGGAGAATACATTAAATGATCTATTAAAAATATATAATACAAAATATGTAACACTACTGCTAATAATACTGTAAAACAGCGGTAGAGTAAATATTGCATTTCTTTAAATGTTTACTGAAGGCCATTGTAAAATCATTGTTTGTTTATTTACACTATTAATTTAGCTTTGCACACAATGCCACAAGTTAACAATTTGCTATAAACTTTTTAAATGATGATGGTTTTACACAACACAATAATATAAATAATACAGTATAATAAAATTAACTGATGCACAAGTGCAAATCATAAGGAAAAATACAACCATTCTATGTAATAAGAAACCCTGCAGGCCAAGCAAATCTTTTGCCCATTCTTGTTTGCCTGATCTTTACTTTTTTCACGTAATCGTAATGGACCTGTACAATATGATGTCTCACTTTTATTTCTCTTCCGTTTCTGTGTTATACTCTGGACACTAAAATGCTCTTGTGATTAGATTTGTTTTGAGAAGAACAAAGCCGTGCATATTTGATATACAGAATGAGATTTTTCTACTGCTTCACAATGGAAAGGTATGCTGCTAAATAAACATGACATTTTATGACCTTTTCTCCATTTGAGATATTTACAAATGTACCTTAAATGAATGTGCATTCTCTGAATCTAATGAACCCAGTTGGGGAAATCAGGCATCGCGCTTGTTTAACGGTCCATTGTCCTCTGTCTGTCACAGCCTGGCCAGCGGCATTTTCCACCACTGCACTCGAATTTTCACAAGGGCCCTTAGAGACAGTACAGACGCAGTTAAACAAGCCTTCACACAGCAGCCACAGTCTGACAGCCCTACTGTGGGCTTCAGGAAGAAAGCAGATTTATAAGGCTATGTGATGAGCTAATGTTATCTGCTAACTCTTGCGCAATAAATAAATGTGAGGTGAGAGACCACAATGGGGAAGTACCATGCCTCAGACTCATTATGGCCTTCCTATCTGCAAGCACAGCTCAGTTCTAAGAGCAATGTACAGTACACCTCTTAGCACACCAAAGTTACTATAAAATTCATTTTCTGGATGCTCAGAAGACTCGACAGGGAATAGAATCTAGAAACTCCATTGCCAAGTTGCAAATGTGGAAACAAAGAAAGCAGCAGGACATTATTAAGTATCATGTAAATGACCTGATTTGCAGAGTGATGAGAAATGATTGTACTGTATACGTAGAGAGGTTTTTTTCCTGTAGCAGGGTGCACAACACTATTCTAGGAGTGTTTGTAAGCTCCACAATGTTTTACCTATTCGAATCACCATATACTAAATACCTGGAGGAAACTATGGCTTCAGCCAGTTACTGTAAGTCCTGTAACTGAGATAAATGTTTAAGATAATAGTTTCCCAAAGCGGGCGTTTCAGCTTCATCTCAATCACTCCTGTCACAGGCTGCAATCACCCACAGCTCTGTGCAGATTGTTAAGCCCAGGAGGAAGCAGAAAGTTCTCATCAGGCTCACCTGGATAGGAGTATCCTGTGTATTGGGATGGAGATGAGTTAAAGAGCAACTTACCTCTTGTTTTACAAGATAGAACTGCAGTTACTGTTTCTAAATATGCCTTATTAGTTGAACCATGAAATAGTCGACTGTTACTCAAAATCACCCTTTCAGAAGATCTCCTGGACAAACTTTGCTGCCACAGAACATTTGACACACTAGAACTATAAGATACCTAAGGCTCCCACTCTGTCATTGAGGCAGCACAGTGTGGTAGTTCTTGTGACTGGCAGGAATCAGAGCACTTATTCCTGTAAACCATCCACTGCGCTTCTGTGGCAAACTCCAATAAAGATGATCCGGTGTTGATCAACTTTTGTTGTAATGGATTTTAAAAATCTAAGTATATGAAAACCCCCCAAACATGCAGACTTTACACTGCTGACGTCTGTTTCTATATTCATTTAAGAGTTTCCTGTCCCCCATGTCCCTGAGGTCATTTGTCAGTTTCTCTTTGTCTGCCTTCTCAGAGTTGCCTGTAAATGCACAACTTTCTTGGCACAAAGCCCTCACTGTTGAAAAAAAAAATTTCACTGGGCACTGAGCACTAATGGGACTTTCTGGTGAAACCTGATGCTCTGCAGACAACTGCTGGACCTCCATCTCCCCAAAGCAGTAGGAGACATTGGGGGGGGGGGCACTCCCTCTGTTTCCCAGAGCAGCTGCTCCTAGGCAGGCTGTCTGCTCGGGAGTGTGGGGTTTTATGGTGCATTAGTAACATTCACAAACTTCCAATAATGCTCTGAGCTTTAGAGACGTCATAGATTGTAGGGTTCAGGAAAAGACACATTCAATGCTATTTCTCTTTCAAAACTTTCTGTGAGATGATATCAGGGAGGTGGTTCCATATGTCCTCGTGCTATGAATTCTGAACTGAATTTGAAATCAATAATTGGGGTCAAGTTTATTCATTACCCGTAAAAGTATGAAGACATCAATCTCCTTCAGACGTTGTTTACCGACTCTAAAAAGGCTGAATTCCACCCTTCTTAACTCATCTGTTGTGTCTCTTGTTTGCCTCTAAATTGTCTCCAAGGCTTCTTTATAGTTTGTGAAACACAGAGCCTCCATGTATGTGGGGTAGTTAGGGGATTGTACAACTTCAGCTATAGGACTCTTGAGTTGCATTCTTTGTGCTTCAGTGCAGAGCCAATGTGTTCCATTTTGACTTTACTATTTGTGCATTTCCTAGAAATGTAGAGGGACCCATTTATTACAAAAACTAAACCTTTTCTGCTGTCATGCCTATTATAATTCTGTGCCAGCTAAAGTATCTGTGTCCCTAAAATATTGAACTATGTGAAATATTTCATATTTATATAAACTTTTATTTGCAATGTATTTAACCATTTCCAAATCTTAAATGGATAATATTGTATTGTCCATTTTATATCCATGTTTTTGGTTATTGTTTTCGTAGTTTTAAGACATTTAATTAATGTCCAATGTGAATTTAGTGTTATTTAAGTAAAAGGGAGAACAGTGGATCAAGAATCAAACAATGTAAAAAGAAAGAATTAAAAACTATCTTGATGGAAATTTATTTTTGCCAGTATATATTGAGTGATTTGTTCATTTTTATTTCTTCCCAGATTTGTGTACATAAAGGCTATGATAAATCATCCAAAACACCTCAAACATACAGTATTCCTTACTTTCTTCTTCAAACTCTATACCACCCATTAGATTGTATATTTGCAAAATATTTTTATGATTTTTTTTTATTGTCTAATAAGAACAAAAATGAGAGAGTGAAAAAAAAATAAAAAAATAAAGAAGTCCTCCAAAGTTGGGAGGGTGGAGGTGGGTTAAAAAAAAAGACAAAAAAGATTGTATATTTGAGATGTTTATATCTCCTAATCTTTATACAGTATGTTAAGAGGTCAATTTGCCAGGCACCTGTCCAGTTCTGAATAGAAACATTCAGAGTTTTCTGCACCCCTACTTTGTTGTTCAAATTTATATGACTATAGCAATTGCCCAGTTGAAGATGTTCTATATAAGAACTATATAAAACAGAAAGAAGAGTGAACCTATAACCAATACCTGAAGAACTCCATTTATTAACTTAACCTAGTTAAATGTTTTTTTCCCTTTTTCTTTCTGAATATTTACTTTTTCACACCCCACATACATATATTATGCAGAACACCTATTCTGTTCCATCAGAGAATTAACAATTAATTAAAATGGTATTGTTTCAAAAGCTTTCTGGATCCTGAAATTATCATATGATACATTCTACTGTTGCCAATTGTTATTGCAATGACAGGCTTGTTAAACTACCTTTTCTAAATCCATAATGAATAATCAGTGTAATTACACTGTTGATTTCTAGACTATTTTAGTCTTTTCACTAAATGTTTTCCTTAATAATACAATCATCTGGGAAACTTTCACTGAAGTTTTGATCTTTTTTCTTTGTTCAAAGCCAACAAATACACACTCAAATAGTATGTATTTGTATTTTAAGGGGGGAAATTCACTTATATTAAATAACTGAATAACATAACAGCAGAAAACATGGACTTGGAACTGTTCCTGAATCCATTGTGTGTATTGTCACAACTAACCCTCCCCATACACTATAACTTAGAAAACTCTAACTGTTGAATAAAACACACACACACACATACACATTCATTTCCCCAAAAGCACAGAAGAGCAGGTGTAACTTCAAAGGAAATGTATACCTCTGCTGTCTGCTAGCCTTACTTCTATTTGGGGAGTATATTCTACACAGAAGTGGTGCCAGATTATCATAGCAATGATGGCTCCAGAGAAATGCCTTTTCCTGTCAAAGGGACCACTAGAAGAAACAAAAAATGAATGAAAAAATAAACAAAGAAAAGCTCCAGGGTTGCCACCTGGCCCTGCAATCCCAGGATACTTTGCAGCATGACATGTTTTTAAAGTTTTCCCTAAACTAACAGAAATGAATGTGTAAATCGGGCAGTAAACCTCGACTAAGGTGGAAATGATTATAATTAAATGCACCCTAAGACAGCTGTTCTTGATTAATTAATTAAGACCACAAAAATGTTACAAATGAGAGGCCATTTGGCCCATTTAGTTCATTTGGTTACTATTAGTTTTGACACCTAATTAAAAATTAGACACTCCTTGATAGACACATGATACTCAAAGGTTGGAATTAAAACTGCCCATAGTTAATTAACATCCAGTAGAATTTTACAAATCTACTTTACAAAAAACCTCCTCTTTCTTGATGTGTCTTGTCTGATGTTAAATCTTCCTGACTAATTGGCTTTCCTGCTATTCATGCTCCAGACATGAGAATTACATCAAAGACTATTTAACTGTGATTTGGACTGTGATGCACTTGATAAAGTGTCCTTGTGGGTTAATTAATGCTGAATAAACGATAATCCCAGTGACAGACTTCTCTAAACACAAGAGTGCTCACAAGTTGTGTAGCATTATATAGGAGACTAAACAAGTAGAATCAATGCTGAGATTTATCGTTATTGAAGAAACTAAGATCCCTGGTAGAGATATATAAAAAAATGATTGCAGTGTCATGAAGCATTTTGGAATTACACATTGGATAGGTCCAGTCCAAGAGAACATATGAAGATCACGACCTCTGTTGCTTTCTTCCCAATAGACTATTTTTCTTTTTACTTCTTAATATGTTTTTTTATATTTTCAGATACAATTGCTATTTGATAAAGTAGATTTGTTCAGTCTAATTTTAATGAAGTGTAAAAAATAAATTGAACTATTGAGCAGCACATGAGAAGTGTATATATGCTAAGCAGCTGTCCATGATTAACTAATCAGTATCAGAAGTCTAATAGTACATACCATAGGGGTATCACATACAGTATGAAGGCTTTTTATTGAAGGCTAGCACAGGCTATTTTTCTACTTTATTGTCATAAGATTTATTTAGAAACTACAGCATGGGTATAGTTCATAGATATTATGGAAATTGATCCTGTAGAAAGCAGCCATTAATGTAATTGAATTATTTAAGAGGTAGTAAGCGATAATTATTCCACTGCTATGCCCACTTAATTAGGCCATGCCCAGGGAAAGGAGGAAGTGTGCGCTCATCCAGCCTGCTAACAGGGAAATGAGCATGTGTGTTTACACTCATCCAGCACTCTCACACTTGTCCAGCGCACTCACACTTTTCCAGTGTGCTCACAGTGAAATGAAGATGTGCACTCACACTTGTCCAGCGCTCACACTTGCCCAGCACACTCACACTTGTCCAGCGAGCTCACACTTATCCAGCATGCTCACACTTGCCCAGCGCACTCACACTTTTACAGTGTGCTCACAGTGAAATGAAGATGTGCACTCACGCATGTCCAGTGCGCTCACATTTGTCCAGCGCATTCACATTTGTCTAGAGCACTAACATTTGTCCAGCGGGCTCACACTTGTCCAGCACGCTCGAACTTAGCTGAGACACTCTGGATCCCCAATACAGGCTCTTATAAATGTCAGGAAATTAATTTCATTTTGCCTGGTTTTTATTTTCAGTATTTCTTTGTCAGTTACCCTTACGTTGAATTTGCTTTTAGTTTTCTATAAATGTATCAACCTAATTTGCCCAGCTAGTACTGATCATTGATTTCTTCTATTGATCTGACTTCTATTGATCTATTGAATGAACAGCTGATCAATGCTAATTACTCGAGGGAGGAAAGTATATGCATATGAGTGAAATATTCATCAACAAAGTAATTGTGAAAATGGAAAGCAAGTCTACATGATGCAACCTAATAATTTAAAAATGATAAAAAATAGACTCCTCCTACTAAAACATTTACCAGTTTTGCAAATAAGACTTAACATTCATATTCGAGGCTTTAAAAATCCGCCCTATCAAAAAATCTCTTGAAAATATATGACAAGGTGTTGACAGTAACTGGTGCCTATGGTGAAGAATATACCAGATACTGTACATAAGCCAATGCATTGTCCCCCAATTACATAAAACAACATAAATATTGATCCAACTGGGAGAGAATGGAACAAGCCACAAACAGAAGCAATGTCTCCAGGCTCCATGGCTCAGTCACGGCTCGTGCTCTCATCGATGTGCTGCAGCCTTGCTATCAGACAGGAGCAGGGGCTGCCTGCAGTGCCTCAGCCATCAATACGCAAATCAGAAGCTGACCGAAGCCTAACAAGAGTGAAACCGATTGCATGTACAGTAGTTTGTGTAATACTGTTCTACTCAGGGTGGATGGCCCCACTGAAAAAAAAAATATAGAAAAAAGGTTTTTAATTAAATTAGTTGCGATGTGAATTTCAGGTATCAAGGTGATGGTTTAAATATTTCTTTATTTCTGTCAGATAACTGCTTTACCTAACAGAATTAATGGACTTGTTTAGCTTTTCTGGGCTCTGGAGTGGATTATCATCATCATCCACTTAACAGAATTCTTCCAGGAATAGGAGAGAGGGGAAAAAGAAAATGCACATGGGACAACAGGAGGAGCCAGCAGAGCCAGTTAGTCAGGAATTCTCATTCTGGGCAGACCGAAGAGTTTTGATTTCTTAATTTTGTTTTTTGATGTTTTTTGCAAACAGCACTTCACTGTGATTCCCCCTGCCACCACTATTCTGTTCAACAGGATGCTAGCTGTTAGTTAATCCCTCAGCTATTTGAGCTGAGCTCTGTTTCCTGACCAATTTATTGTTCTGCTTTACATTTAAATGAGAAGGGCTCTTACAGAGAGCACATGGAATGCTTTGACGTCACCACCCCAGCCAGCTACAAAAGCATGAAAACACACTGCAGCCTGCACTCCCACAGTGGATCAGGAATCTCTGCTGATGTGTTCAGTGCAGACTGGATGGCCAGGATTTCTGTAAGTAAGATCCTACGCTCGCGTGCTGAACTGTTTTCATAGAGACCTGTCAGACTGGTGTGAAAGTCTCAGTCTCACTCAGAAGAGCTTTTCTTAGTGCAGTAAACACACAGATTAAGAAGCTCTACAAAGTAACTTAACTGCAGACTGGGAATGCTGAATGACATTACTAAGCTGCTTCATTTTATTTTCTTGAAGAGTGCTTGTGTGTTTATCATTACTGCAGCTGTTACTATTGTTGTTTGATTTTCTTACCAATACTGATTATCTGAAAAGCACTTTAATTTTCACTGTGTCTGTTCTCTTAAAGGAAACATTCCAAACTGTTTAGAAAAAACAGTGTAGTGCAATAATGACATTGCATGTTTAATGGAGCTTCTTAAAGTACCGTCATACTAAAGAAAGTGAAAGATTTTAGACTGACCTACAGCCATGAAAAACTGTCTTTGTTCTTATGTAGGGAATATGTATCCTTTGGGAAAAATTGTAGAGACCAAAGGAAGAGTTTCATATTTTCACTTAGCCTCTTTGTGTCTCTACTCCTATAATCTCTGTGTGTGTGGTGAAAGTTTAGCGAAAGTTAAGAAAGTGTAAGTGTGTGTCGTAAAAAATACTTAGAAAGCGACTTGAACTCTCCCTTATTAGCGAAACGAAACAAGGAATGTCCTTTTAGCCAGTTATGCTGGTATTTGTCAGAAAAGCAGGGCTCTGACTCTGATTGCTTAAACTGAATGTCAATGTGATCCTATTATTTCAGTATATTTTCCATGATGACATATTAACAAATAAATCAACAGTAATTGCATGCTTTTATTGCAACGTGCTTCAACTTGCCAACTTTGAGAAACAGCTGAGCTCCAGATGTTTTAACTAAAGCTTTCAATTTTGTGCATTGTAGATGGCTATTTGACAACTGATTGCTGAAGAAAGAATAGAAGGTATGAGAGACCTCCACACTCCCTGGATGATAAAGGAATCTTTTGTTTAAAGAAATCACACTGATCTGTACGGCATTCTGCCTGTAAAAGAAAAGCAGCTTCCCTTGTCCAGCTTTTGGCTCGACCCTTTGAGAGAACATGTTGCAGCAGATCTTAAAAGACATGTACATAGATCCGGATGTTTTGGAGGCTCTTAATGAGGAGCAGAAGAAGATTTTGTTCTTGAAGATGAGGCAGGAACAAGTGAGGCGCTGGAAGGAAAGGGAGGAGAGTCTGGAGAAGGAAGGGGCGAGCTCTGTCCTCGGCAAGCCGAAGCCGAGGAAAGGTAAGGCCATGCGCATGCTTGCAGCACCGTGGTGGAGCTGCGGAATGTATGTTACTCCCTTCCTCAGGCCAGGCAGGCTGCACTCCATTTGTCTCGTGTTATGTGGGTTTCTTCAAACTAATCTTGCTTGTCCTCTAAAAACATTTTTAAGCTCTAAAGTTTAAATCCAGTCATGAATGCTCTTCCAAATACACAGGATAAAAAGAAACATTTGTTTTTTAACTGCTTTTTTTCTTTACATAAAGATTTTCCCTGTTCAAAAACCTGACTGTACTCCTCAACAAAAATTGTTTTGGTCAATTCAGTAACTGTGAGGTAACACATGCGTTTATGTCATCAGAAGATTTTAATGGAAACACTTCACTTCATTTTAACTGATTTTCGATTAGAGTACAGTAATCAGGTTACTGCACCACAATGGCAACTAAAATAAGAATGAAAAAATATTTAAAAAAAGGAAATAAAGATCAAGTAGCTGAAAAAAAAGAATGCTAACAGCCAAATGTTGTATTTGTGCCATCTCTCCACTTCCTACTTCCGTTAGTGTTGTTTAGTGGTGAATCCATCCCCCAGCCAGAATGGCAGCTGGCGAGATAAGTAGATCAGGGGTGAGTTCTGACAACAGGAATGTAAGGAATGCCTCTGCTTAAACCAGGAATTTTGAAGTTTGAGATGAGTGGGAAAGAAGGCCTGGTCTCCCCCTCTCTGAAGGGCTGATACTTCTTGTGATTTCCTTCGGAAAGAGAAAATTAGTTCTTTAAGAAACAAGCTAACTCACTAGCCAATCGGATGAAACAAACATTTGTGTTTCAAGCGCTTATTTCACAAGCCTGGGAGAAATTGTTTTGTAACTGGTTTATCCTGAACTATTTCTGGCAGAAGTGGAATCCTGCCTATCCAGATAGCTGTTGTTTTTAACTCTCTTCATTGTTCAAGTCAGAGGTTTCAAATACTCTAAAAGCACAAATTGAAGAAATGGTTTGAATTGGCAATAAAAAGCATTATTTTGTGAAGGGGGGTGCAATGGCATATACCCATCTTGTTTCTTCACAAATTCCAGGATTAAAAAAAACTTGGAGGAGAGGAAAAATATTAAAATGAAAAAACATGTGAATGCGTGAATAAAATTCAGAAGTAATAATGCTATATAGAATTGACAAATAAGCACAGAAAATTGAATATGATGTCTTTAACAATTTACTATGGCTTAGAAAAAAAACTCCATCCAACAAATATATACAGTATCATTCCTGGAAGAAGACTGCAGGGTCCCATTGGACAAAAGCCACAAAGTTG
Source organism: Lepisosteus platostomus (assembly GCF_059453375.1). Taxonomy (NCBI): domain Eukaryota; kingdom Metazoa; phylum Chordata; class Actinopteri; order Semionotiformes; family Lepisosteidae; genus Lepisosteus; species Lepisosteus platostomus. The sequence goes on along the minus strand of NC_142623.1, from coordinate 44,656,055 downwards.
GACTGGTACAGTAGGCTGGCAAAAAATTACTGCTGGACTAAGTTACGAATATATACAGTATATATGAATGTAACTGTTTGTGATATAATATTTCTTCTTTCATCCACAACTGACTGTTTATTATCCACTCAGTTAACTTAACTACAAATTACCCTTTCTCCACATTATCTGTTTAAACCTTAATTACAGAAAAAGAAAAAACATCCTTCCTTTTAGCAAAAAGACCTTTTTGTTATATGGTATTTCAAGGTTTCCATGTGCAAAAAGTTTAATACAGTTCTGCAAAAATGCTGTAGTGTTTTTGTACGAACCCAATGCCAGAGTGAGATGGAAGAGAGGAGAACAGACTATTCTTTATCTGTGAAGTTAAAGCCATAGGAACACTGTGCACATGGACAAGATTCCTTAGACTACAGCCTGGCAAGTCTTAGTGCTCCAAGGAGCAGCTGTTCATTTCAATGAAAAGATCTCGTTATTTAATTTGAATGCTGCAAGGTATTGATTGAGTCACTGGATAATGGATAATGAATGCGTGCAAAAGCAAAACACAATGATGCATTTTACATATTTTACAAGCCTGGCACCTAAAAAAACTTTCAGCACAAGTGTGATGGCAGGCTGGCATGATTTCTTTTAAAGACATTTTCTTCTATTCCCTGCACAGTTTCCTTTTTGAGTCTTGCACCTGGGAATGTGGAAGGAAGAGGTTTGGAGTTTGTGAGCTTACAGTTCCTCTCTGAAGCTTTCCAATACCCTGTCCAAAACAATAGAGCCAGAATATAAAGAGGAAACAACATATTTAGAGTGTGCTGCACTTTTGGAGAGCTGTACAGCTGAGGGATGACTGTCTGTATGTAATAAATTAGGAAAGAGGAGACAGTTATCTGCTTAGGGATGCAAAGATACGAATGAACTAATTAGTCACTATTGCAGATGAAGAAGAATGAACAATGCTGTTCTTTCACCTAGCTTCACTGTTCATGGAATTCACTAAAATTCTCTGATTTAATAGAATGTTATCAAAGAAACATTGACACCACAGTGAAAAGACTTGATTGACTGGAAAGGATTAATACATGTAATGCTATTTATAATTCAGAATAACCTGGATGGAGAAACGGTTGAGGAATTAATACGAAGGGGTCATATTGAAGGGTCATGTTGAACGGGTCAGAAATAGCCAGTGGCTCTCAGTTGAAACCTTTTTTTAATACAGGTGGGACAGACGTTTTTCAAAAGATTTTTTTGAGAACTACCTTGTCTCAGAACAGAAAAACAACAAGACCCTGAACAGTGTACAACATCCCTCAACTACAGCCCCCCATCTCAGTGGTCCCACTTTCCATGTTTCAAACCAAAGGAGCAATAAGCAGAGGTCAGACAGCTGGGACAGGTGCAGTGAGCAGAAACAATTTGACCACATCTGCATGTCCAGCTCTGAGTCAAACTCCTTCTGGAATAATGGAAAGAGAGTGTGAGGCAGTGTCTGCTGCTGCGTGCCTAATATGGATGAGGCAGCGAATGCTCTCAGAGGCAAGATGCCTTTTATTAAGGCCTGTCTGATGGTTGTGCACCAATTTAGTTATTAAGGTGAGTGCATCTTGGCATAGTTACAGCAGTTAACAACCCTCAAAAACTAACCTGACTGAATGGCAGTTTGTATAATTTCACATAGCAAGGGACCTGACTGGGGCCATACTGTTATATAAAATTAAACAGAGACACCGTCAATGCCTGGAGATTTACTCTTTGTTGTGTCCTGAACTGACTCCTTTAGTTCAGACAGGAATATATGCAGCTTCTCCAGTACAGATGACTCTACAGGAGAAAGACCAGGTGAATGAAAAGACTGGAGAAAACTCCTACACTTTCCCTGCAGAAATAGAATGCCTGAGCTGTATTATTCAGTGCAAAACAGGTGAAATGTGGAGTTCACCTGCATAGGATCTGACAGTAATACCCCCTGTGCTGATCAAACAGCAGGAGCATCTGCAAAGTGTTCATTTCTGCAGAATCTCAAAGCTCGTAAATGGCTCAGCCAACTGCCATTAAAGTAATAGTTCTGTCTTGATCTGCTTTTGAGAAATTCAGTACAATATCCAGGCAAGAAAAGTAATGTTGTTCCTGCAAGGTTACATTACATCGCAGTAGTATCAGAAAAAAAACGTTTCTGAGTCTGTCCTAGAAAGAACTCGAATTACAATTGAATACTTTTACTAAGAGATTTATACAGTCATGAGGCCAATACAGTAAAATTATCCTTATTTAAGCCTTTAACTGCTTCCCATGGAAAGGAAGGATCATGGACTGAGGCACAGTTAAATACCCAAAGTGCTCTAATTTAGCTTGAAAATACCTTCGGAAGATTTTTTGACACCTACAGTATCTATAAAAATACCAGCAGGGGACACATGAGGATACATCAGTTAGTACCAGCCTGCAGAATGTGATAGCATAGTAACAAGGGCAGTACTCCTCATTGAGTTATATGTAGCCAAAAAGGTACTTTGGCAGAGGGGTTAAATATATGTATACCGTGACATTATCTACTACACCATGATTAGGCCTATGATTTCCCTTTGCTTCTAAAGTTAGAGACACTTATCACCTTCTCTTTTGATATTGTAAGGTCTGTGATTTATACTTGCACCCATAAACTGAAACAAAACTATTTTCTGTATCTGAAAACCAAGTTTCATTCCAAGGGTTCATCATCCCTGTTTAAAACAGAAAATTGGTGTGAAGACACCAGAATGACAGCTTGACAGCAGCATGACGACAACACAGAGACAGTGTGAGGACAGCACAGAGACAGCGTGAGGACAGCACAGAGACAGTGTGAGGACAGCAATGGAAGCACATTGGGGAATCAAGAGCACATTGTGTCATCTTGCTAAAAGACACGAGTTATTGCAACATCCTTTACACTTGGTTTTGTCTCTGAATAATGGAGAAGACTCTGAAGAAAGAAATAATCGTTTCTCCTCTCTTTAATAACATATGGAAGCTAGTCAGTTTTGGAAAAAGTTAACTTTACTGTGAAGAACCGTAGCTGGATTTTAGGAAAATAGTGCACAAAAAATATTTTGAGAAAACCTTTTGAAAATGGTGCTGCTGAATCACACCTGAAAAAGAATGCTTCCACAAAAACACTTCACAAATATTAAAGTTAGAGAGCAACGGGAATGTTATTGCTTTTAAGGAGCTAGTTATATTTGTTTTGTTTGTACTGTATGTGTTGTTATGAAAAGTAAATATAACAAGAAAATATTTTTTATCAGAAGTCCGATTTACTTTAAATGAAGTACTACAAAACATAAAAGATTTCTCAGTGCCAATAGCGAACAATTGACTAGTGTATTTAAAGAAGAAGTAATAGACAGTTGTTTAATTCAGTGTAATACTTTCAGTCACTCCTTAGTGGATAGTGAGAAGCGGTTTAGGGAAGCAAAACTCTGGTGTCCAGATGCCTCTGGACTTCACTCATTTGTTTTAACAAAGCTGTCATTCTCTTTGGGTTGCATTAAGTAATCTAGAAATGATTTATAAGTGACTAAATTGTAGTCTTTAAAATGTATTAAAGAAGAACTTGTGTTGTCTGATTCTCTGAGAAGTGCTTAGATGCAAACCCTTTGATAACAGTACACCGTATACAATCTGGTACAACAGCTTATTATCTGTTTCCAACCAAATGAAAGTTTAGCACATACTGTATGGCCACAGTTTCCCTGTGATTTTACCAAACCTGTACAATTACTTGGTGTTACTGTGGTTTCCACACAACTGTGCATTACTACACCCAGCTTGGTTTTTAATTTGAAGTGCACACTATAATGTAAAGGTTTAGAAAGTCATGCCTATTGGACCATCTTGTTAAACGTTCTTAAAATGTCTAAGCACCACTCAAGTTGGGTGTGTCTTCTTCTTTGTGAAGCAAATACATCAGTTTAGCAGCCAGGATTAGGTGTGTAGTCCTGTAGATTCCCACAGGCTTGAAGTGACGCACTGTAGGGGGAAGCTGCAGTTCTTTTCAGATGCCTGGAAATGACAGGCACAGGTCTGGCCGGTCAGAAGGCAGAGGTGTAGCAGGTACATGGTGGGAAAGCAGGTGAAAGTTTGTAATAACACAGCCAGGTGACGCAAAATGAAAGCAATGGTGTGTGTTACACCTACTGTACTTATGCACACAGTCATTGCATGCAGAAGTAAAAACAATAGATATGAGCGGATACCCTAAAAAAGACAATACATTTAGATAGTTGTATCTATCTATTATCTCTTCCCTTTTGTGCCTGGCAAGGAGCAAGGAGACATGCCAGTCCCTATGGCATTAAGGTGGTTTTAGTTTTCCAAACAGACTGGTAATTCTTTTGTTTTTATAGAAGATCAGAATGAAAACCTGAACTGGGATAAATCTAAATTCAAATTATAAGAAATCGGATGGCCCATTTTAACAACCTTCATGCAATATTTTAACAAAAGACAGGCATTTAAGCATATTGAACAATACCTGCCATTATACTGTACTGGTACTAAAAGGATTGGAGCATTAGAACAGTGTGGAGCAACTAGAACAAACACTACTTATGCTAAACAAAATTGGAAGATCGCTTTAGAAAATAAGATGTGGTTTCAGAAATAAAAAAGTAACTCCTGATCACCAGTTTCACCTGTTTCCTTCTCAGGTTTCTGCCGCACCCTTAGGATGATCGCAGAAAACCAGTGCTGCGCAGTTGTGCTCTGTAGCCCACTGTCAGGCAGGCTGCCTCCTTTTGTGAGTCTGAGACTGAAAAAAGGGAAGCTTAGGTGTGAGCAGGAAGACAGAAGTGGGTATATTTACCAAGCAGAGGGTATTCTGGCAGACAGGCCTGGCCAGACTGAGCACACGCTGCCGAGAGACACTCAAAGTCTGGGCAAGGCCCCCTACTGCCTCAGCTGAGGGAGCTTTCTGGGAGAGTAGATTGGTTCAGTGTTACACATTGAAATTGCTAGAATTTTAAACATTAAAAATCCGTATTTTCCATCTCTCTCTTGTCTTGGCTGGCACTGACGATATGATTTGTTGTTGTAGTTGTTGTTTCAAAGTTTAGGAAGAAAGTCCTGTGAAATTCTCACAGTGTATTGCAAAGAAACTTACAAGTAGAGGGAAACGATGATGATGATGCATTAAAGGGTATTATGTGGGCGGTATTGAATAGTTTGTAAAATACCCCTCTTCACAGAGAAAGCTGAGAAATCGCCAATGAAATGTTCAGACCTTAAAGACTCAGATCAATTTTACTGAGGCCCAGAGCAACAATCATGTGACTGAGATAAAAAAAACATGCCCACAGAACAAAAAGGTAATTCCTGTTTGTGTTAGCCACGACAGCATTTTCTCTATTTTTAATGTTAATAGAAACTTGCAGTTAACAAAAACACACTCGGTTTCCTTCAGGTACTCCAGACAAGTTCATAGTCTTTTACATTAGAAGAATGTTATGAGCTTACCTTGACTTTAACCTGCTTGGTTAGAGGGGAGGTGACCTGCCATATAAACAAGGCAGGTCAGCCTCCTGTGTGAAAATTAAAGATATGATGGACTTGTCATTCTCCTGAATGTCCAAAACTCCATTAATCGCAGAGTACATCAGAAAAAGTTAAATTTTCAGTGTACAGAAACATTTTCAGGAAATATGGTCAAGAAATTATTACTATGTATTTTGCCATGCCTAGTGAAAGGATCATTGAATAAATGAAGGGGTTTTGAAAGAACAAAGAAAAGACCTTTCCAAACTTTTTATCAGGTGTGTTTCTGAAAGATACACTTTTGATAAAATTTGATTGTTAAATAGGGCCACTGTTAACAACATCCTAGGATAGTCTGACTGCCATAAATCTATGGTATTGTAATTTTCTCTGCTGGCATTTAGTTCCCAGTACAATTTCAGAAAGGGTTTGCACTTTCAAATCACGCATTCATTTCTTTCAGTAGGTCCTTTCCCAAGTGTTCCAAAGTGAGGGACAGCAGCTGTCCTACTTTAAAAAGATCTCCATAACATAAACACTGTCCTGATGTCACAGGAAGGTGGAAGAAGCGATCAGAAAGAACCAGTGTAGTTCTTACACTCACAGTTACTGTGATACAGGAGAGCACATGCCTCTTCGGTGTAGAGCAGGAGCAGGGGAGGGCAGGGGCCTCTGTCAAAGCCTCTGGCAGAGAGTCCAAGACCGAGACCTATAGTGGCAGATGAAGTATCTCTCCAGGGCTGCAGTTTTAGAGGAGTAAAGGAAGAGTCTGAGCTGCAGGAACATGGTGGGATCAGCAAATCACTGTCTGTGTTTTGTTGAATGAACCCTTAATCAATGCAGGATTTGTTTAATACTGCTTTTTTTAATCTTGATGCTAATCCTAACTGTTAACTCGCTTATCAGTCACTCAATCAAGTGCTGCCCTGGTTTCTAGAGTTGGCAGCAGAACGAATCTGAATTCTTCACAATGTCCAGTCTTCTGTCAGTCTTTCTGTACTCAGAGGTTTGGTAAAATTCCAATTACAATGAGATGAGAAGATGAATCTAAAAGGAGAGAATACTCAGTATTCTCGCGTTCGGCATTTATTCACTTGTAACAAACCCTCTCACTTACGAGGTATAAACCAAGGAGGCAACTGGGTGAAGATGGGGTGTGAGGAGGAGAGTGAAAACAGATGGGCACAGATGCAGAGGTGAATATTTACATGTAAGAGTGAGGTGCAAGATTTAAATTTGAATTTCTGTTTAACAACTACATTTAAAGCTAAAAATACATTAGACTTTAGTACCACAATGTTATATACTACATGTTCTTTTACAGGATGAATTGTGTTTGTTACCTCATTACTCGCAGTAATATGTGACTCCTGGGTGCTGCCCCTTCTCTAAGTATTGAGAAATGAAAAAGAATGTAAATATGTTTGGTAATTCTTTACAATACTGAAATAGAGAGCTTCCTTGGCTACACAGTACACATCCTCAGCTGAAGCCCACAATACTGAGCACAGTTTTAATGTGAAAACAAATCTTTTTCACAGTCTTAACTGTTCATTGTGCCAATGAAAAAGCCTTGCTAAAAAGATTTTTTCCAGGGTATCAACAGCATTTGACCAACATTGATTAGAGTTTGCAGTAGCTCATGTTGGCAGCTTCCTTTTACGGAGAACAAAAACTCAGGGGATTTATACAGTGTACATTCCCTGACAAAATCTACATGCTGATAACTAACATTTGGATGTATTTACCTTTCATAGTGTAGTAACCTTTTTCACTTTTGAACAGGGTGTTTGCAATGTAATTTTTCAAGCTGATTAAATGCAGAGTGAAGCTTTGATTTCCCTCACCTTTCTTCTGAAAGAAACTGATGACATTCACCTAACTGGGAACTTTTAAACCCAGTTAGGAGGCAGTACATTGAAAATAATAGGCACTTCCTTAAACATGATCTTGGGTGTCCCAAAGAATCTGCTGGAGGAAATTAATAAGATATTGCCTGCTGCATAAACAAGCAGCCTCGTTTTGATTTTTTTCAATTTCATTGTGCTTTTATTTACGTTTTTCCTTGTTTTTTAAATATATATAAGTACAGTATGTACTGCACATCTCACCTTGTGAGCCTGTGTAACTGCTACAGTGGTAAATTGTATTCGAATGTTGTATTGGATATGTTGGCAAATGGATTTGCTGCTGGCTACAGCTGGGAGGTGCTATGTAATGGTTCGGAAAACAGGCTCATACCTGGACAGCTGTGGGTTCAGGGTATACAGCTGGCACCGTGGTTTAACCCTTGAGTTACAGGCTTTACCCAAACTGCTCCAGCCCACCCAGGTGTATGACTACCAGTATCGCTGGGGGTAACACTGTAATGGACTATCCAGGGAGAAGTTACTGTATATGATTCAGCCACACACGTTCAACAGTGGAGGTGCCTGGCTTGGACACTGGAACCGACAGCAAAGTAAGTGCTGGTGTATCAATGATTGAGACTGCTGTGGACCCTAGGAGGACAGAGCAGAGCAACACTTAGTCAAGTGGTGTAGTCAGTCTCCTTGGTTATCAGGAGGGTGCAGATCTCTAATGTCTGAGCCCTTGTCATGTCTTGATGAAATTGTTGCAACTCCACATACTTCAACAGCAGGAAAAAAACATATAGTAACAGAATGCAGAGCATGGTACTCCACAGATGTGTCTGTTACTTAGTCTCCTGAGTAACCAATATCTATTAGGATCTACAGTATCTATCAATTAACTTTTTCTGTTTTCTTACGTCTTTGTCTAATAGTCGATGCTTTTATGGGAGTCTTACAGGATCTTTTGGGGGTTTTTCCTGGACTGCTGGAGTCGGGACTGATGGCAGTTCTATTTTGTGTTTCGGATGCCATTCTATTCCATGTTTAAATCACAGATCAAAAGACTCACCAGCTCTCTAATTAAGACATCCTCCACAGGAAAGTGCCTGTTGTCATTAAAAACAAAGCTGCAGATGTTATGGAGTTACTGGAACATGCGAGGCTGGATTCTGGAGCACTATACTTATGGAGAAACATTTGGTTACAGAACTTTTCCTGATGTCATGTTCACTTCACTGCAATTTTATGGTTTGCTCATTGGAATTGCTCATTGTAAAGTGACAATTTCTTTGAATGCCAACATACAAATATTTTACAGCACAACCTCTGAAAATCACACATTACCATGGTTGAAACCACACATATTTTCATCCCTTGCTGGAATAATTCAGTTCTGAATTTCACTGCAATCTATTTTTGTTTTACTGCAGAATAAGATAGGAGCCAAGTAGGAGTTCATTTTCACACCTCAACAATAACCCCTGGTAATAATACCAGCAGGCATCCTAAAACAACAATGTTAAAGTGTGATACTATTGATTCGGTTACAGAAAAAACAAATTCATTTTGTTTGTGGAATCCAGCTTGGCAGGATACATGTTTTTAAGTATTTTTGTATTTTGCCTGTTGGATTAGAGAATGTAACAGCAACCCTGACGTAACACACACTTCTATAGTCTAAAATAGTTTGTCTCCAGATGCCAACTGGGAAAAGTACGGAAATTGAAATTTTTCGCAGAATCCCTCAAATACCGCAATATAAACATTACTCTAATTATGGTTATTAAGACTTTCAGTAGCCTCCCAAAATGACAAATGTTCATCTTTAACAGCCTTGCTGTTATCTGTTGAATTCTGTTTTTTGTATTATTCTCTCTTCCTGTCTTATAAAGAAAGGATGTACATATACTGTATATGAATGGGATTCCTTCCACCAATCTACAAAATTACAGAGTGGTCAGATGTACTGAAAGCTGCGGGTTTGAATGGAGGCTCTGTGTTTGATAGCTGCTAGATTTAGCTGTCTGAGCTGGAATATCCTTTGATATGGTGGGTGTAACGGGAGCCGGTCTATGCTCCTGTGAAGTGTAGTTCAGGACCCTATGCAGACGGTATAATCCGGAAGTAAGTGGAGAAGGACATCGGGGGAAAAGACGACGAGGATCAGGGCAGGTTGACAAACGTGACGACAGTGAACTGGTGCTTGGGGGGCGTGGCCAAGGCAAACAAGTCCAAGGAGTCCAGAGAAGAAATCCGGGGCGAAGTCCAAGGTCCAAAACCAGGAGATCCATCCAAGACGAAACAAGACAAGGTTAAAAACTGGAATGGGATCCAGTACAGGGACGGGGAATCAAAACAGAATGACGAGGTCAGCTGCTTCGAACCCCGGACTCAGACGGTCAGGACACTGTGAGAAAGCCTATGCCGTCGGGTCTGTCCTAGACCCGCTGGTAGGCGGGCTTCTGGGTCTCCATCTCCCAGTGCTGAGACAGGAATAGCAAGAGCACCAGGCTTAAATAAGGAGACGCAAAACAGGGAGTAGGTGCACATAATGAGCTAAAATACAAAAGGGTCGGAGCGCCCTTTAAGAGGAGGGATAACAATCGTGACATTGGGAAGGACAGCTAAGGGACCCTTCAGTTCACTACAGTACATCTCATTATCACTACAGTCGACTGATCACATGCTTGACTGAGCTTCGTCTTGAAGCTCTAGACCTCTGCTGCTGTGTTCTAGATGTTCAGGATCACACAGGAGGTTGGTTGCGCTGTGTTGTTCTTCTCCAACACGTTCTGCATTCTGTAGCGGTCAGATAACATCAAGGTACGTAGACGGCCTTAAGACTACTTTTCAAAACGAATAATTTTTTTCTCTTACGTGTCGCTAATCACATTGGCTTTAGGGTTTTTTGTTTACTTTCTCACACTCTGAAACTGCGATTGTGCAGAAACACACCTGTCTAACAGGGAAAACCTCGAGTCAGATCGCATGACGTAATCGGCTGATATCAGGTGCCTCTGGCCCTCAAACCCATGAAGAGCCACAGTGTATCTAAAGCAATGGGAAGAGGTCATGTGACCTAGTGGCGCAGAGCGTGTAGCCTCTGTGTCTCACTCAGAGTCTGCTGTGCAGTATCCTTGCACTCTGCCCTTCAGATGACTTGTGAAGATGAGGCCCAGCTGCAGCTGCAGCTCATACTGATCCTGTTCCTCCTACTGTACCTTCATCGTAGGCCACTCTGGAGAGAACTAACTGCTGGTACTCTGTATAGATGTGTGTTTACTGTAAATGAACATGGAATAGACTGTGACAGCGTACTCAATTGCAGCAATTAAAGTATTGCAGCTTTCTTTGTTCACAGGACAATGCAAACTAGCTACTCTACTCTTAGGTGACTTTATATTTTTTGTAGAATTATAATAAATAATTTGATTTTTTTCTGGTCGGTTACTCCAGCTTTCAAGAGCACAGACAGCAGCAGTCATGTTCGTAATGGCAGCAGAGAGCAGTGCACAGATGCAAATGCACATGTGACAGGCACAAGAAATGCTGGCACCAGGGCTGGTGGTATTCTTATAAAGACAGCGAGGGTGCGTGTTTTACTGAATGTGCCATATCCACTGATTTTCACAGAAAAGTGAGAGCAATTTCTCGATGTTGCCACCAGAGTCAGAGGAGCTGTAAGAAGTTAATGTCGCCTGCCAGCTCCATTTTACACTGAGGAGTCTTTGTTTCCCAACCATTTTACAGCTCAACACCGCCGCTGCTCCAGGCCCTTCAGGCTGTCTGGGCAATCGCAAAGCTTGTCTCATGTCTGAATGCCTGTGGACTTCAGCGCCTCGTGATGTGGTTTAAAACTGACCAGCTCTTGCGGAAAGACATGATTTCTAAAGTCTTAGAAACCTTTATCCTTCTTAGTTGCTCAAGGAGCACGTTAAAGGGGAATGTAATTGTTTGAATTTTGGTAGATGTACGAATCTGTCCTTGTTCATAATAAACAAAACAAATATGGCTAATCAAATCCGCTCAATTATATTGAGTCAATGAGTTGTGAGTGCAAGATGTAAATAGAATATTATTGTATTTCCTAGGACAATAAGTAAGACTTTTCTGTACCAATTAGTCTAAAGAAGTTAATGCCCACTGTTACCTGTTGTGGAAGTGAAGTTCATCTGTTGATGATCAGCCATTACTTGATCAGATAAGTCACGAAAGTATAAACTTGCATTTACAATATTGAAAATGATATGGTAATGTCACGATGGCAACATAAATCAAAGCAATGAAAGACACAATGAAACCACAACTGAAAATGCCCCGAGAATTCAAGGAGAATAGTTTCAGCTCACTTTGCTGTTATTCTAGTTCAGTTATGAGCAATCATGAACTGAAATAATGTCCACACTATGTTGGTAGGTTTTCTTGCAAATATTTTTAATTTGATTTTTAAAAAATCACGTTGGATAGTAAGATGGCACAGAGAACTGTATTGAAATACGAAGAAAGAAAAGTGTTTTTCCTAATTATAGAACTGTAAATAAACTTAAAAAAGTGAGGTATTTGTCTTGTATGCAGATAAAACCAATCATTAACAGAATAACAATAGCAAATGATGAGTAGTATTTAGGCCACCACTGATGAGTAGTACAATACATTAGGTCCAAGATGGGGAGTACAGACAGTGGAACTGGTAAAAGCTAGGAAACCAAATCTAGACTCTATCTCAGAATTTGTTCATATGCATTTTGAAATTAAAATACTACTTGCTGTACTGTATATGACTAGATATTTACTGTTATTTGCTCAAATTCTGTCTTACTTGAAGAAAAAAGTTTAGGATTTTCATAATGTGAGGGAACTCAATTTGTTTTTATGAATAGCACAAATCTAGTTTGATCAATGTGTAGCGTAAGACGCAGCTGAAAGATTAATTTTATTGTAACTAAGCTGCAAATCTGTCATTACAGCTGACAAAGTCATCGCAGTGCTGAGTTTAAGAGGCAGTGTTGTTGGCATAGAGATGGATATAAAACTTTGGCCTGAACAATACTGTTAATATAGATTGAAAGCAGAGCTGGACCCCAGATAGAACTTTGTTGGACTCCCTTATTAATCTGGAAAAGTTGTGAAAGAAAACTGTAACTTACTTTGTAGCCAGGTATCATCATTTGCTGTATAATACCACAAATATCTTCTGAAAAACACCCGAAGTTTACTGATCCACATTATCCAAAACCTTAGACAAATATATAAAGATAGCTGCACAAGAGTGATTTTTGTTATATAAAGTTAATATTTTTAAAAGCTTCTTCAACACCTATGCCCAGATTGAAAAAAATAATAAAATACCTTAAACAATTGCTGTCTAAAAATCAATAGTTTGATAGCTATTGTATATTTCTATGTAATCTAAGAAAGGAAACATGGATACAGGTTTACAGCCCTTAGGGTTTAACTTATGTACAGTACTTGAAAAGATACAGAACAAGGGTGGACTTCTCAGTAGGATTTCAGCTGTTTTAAAAACCAGCAGAATAAATGGCTTAGTATATCACATCTAAAATGAGTTTACACAATTTTATTTTAAAAAAAAATTCAATAGCATCATACCAATACTTATTCAGTACTGGGATGTTTAATAAAAAAAATAAAGCGACTCATATCAGAGTCAGCTTAATTGGCATTATTGATAAATTTTGATTTAAACACTCAATTCAATGTTAATTAAAACATTTAAAATTAATGTTTTTAATTACCCTTTAAGAATATACATTAGAGTATAACTTAGGTTAGCCTGTTTGCTATAACCTGTATCTACATACAGTGTGCATATAAAGAAATCATTGAAATGATTGAAGATGTTTTGATATTGCTACTAAATGATATTTTTGTTCCAGAGAATGATAACTTTCCATCTGTTCTGAGACAAGGAGAATAGCATGGTGATTCTTAACATATTCCATGTAGAGACTGGCTTAACCGAGACACATGTCGGTCAAAATACCGAACATTAAATAATCCTTCACTCCACTTCAAAATTTTAAGAAAGCAAAACATTAATCTCATAATTTTTGTCACTGTATTTGAAGTTATAATGCTATTAAAAGGAGAAGTGTAATTATATTTATTATATTTGTTATTATATTTCACAGTTGTCCTGCTATTGTTTATAAAGAATCTTAGTTAAGATTCCTAACTACTGTAGTCCATTACTTGTATGGTCAAATGTTCTTCGGATAAAAATCTTGCATTCTTTGCTAAATGAAGGATGTTACTCATCGGCCTCTGGACTGAGGCCTGTGAGGCTTCATAAGACCCCCCACACACAGTGAACTCCACCTACAGACACTAACCTCTATCCTGCTGTGGTGATTTGCTAAGCGCTTGCTCGTATTCCAGACTCTACCAAGAACGTGAGCTGGCTGCTGGGGAAGGATGGAGATGTCCATGTGTGTGTCATCGGAGAATCTCTGGGAAGCACAACCTCTGAGCTGATCTTTTCAGAGCGGGGGGAAAGAAAAGTGTCAGGATCTTTCATCAGAAGGTATGCATATAGTCTTCCAACAATCATTGCTGAGTCCTGTGTTTTTGTATAGTGATTGTAAAGAGTGTGAAGCATTTTGGCCACAGGAGATTTACAGCCCAAGTCACTGCTTTTACAATTGATATAAATAAACCAGCAGATGTTCCCTAGAAAATCCAGAGGAGGGCATACATTCGTACACTTATTTAATTACTTACAGTTCGAAAGTAATTTTAACTTTCAAACATAACTTAACAGACTGTAAGTTTAAATAAATTGCTGCTACTTCAGAGCTAAAGATTATTTTCCAATAATAAGGACAGGACTTTCAACCAATTCGAAACAAAACCTAGCAAATATACAGTCAGGTACCATATTCCACTTGACTCGTACCTCCAGTTCAGAAAGGAGTACTCGTCCAGTGTTCAGCGGCAGAATGTGATTTTGTGTTCTCACAGATAGAACCTCCTTCTAATTTTATATTCATCTCTGTGTAACATTACACCCATTTATATCACTGAAATAAAATTAAGAAAAGGTCATCATCTATTGTTAATTATACTAAGTTTCTCAAATGATGAAACAAAATTATTTTACCCAAACATTTCTTAAGAAACACAACTCTAGCAGCATACTGGCATGTATTTGAGACATTTCTAAAGACACTTTCATGTAACAGAGAAGATCTGCACATTAGTTTCAAACTTCTTCTTTAGGATTATGTAATTTTGAATTAGTCTATATCTTTATGGTCATTAGGATGAAAAACAATTCTTCAGACCCAAGTTGTCTCTCTGATACACTTTTAATTACACTACATCTCTTGTTTGTAAACTAATAAAAGTTATGTCAGGTCTTTTTGGTTACAAGAGGATAGTTTATTGCAAGGTCTGCACAACACACTGATAATCTATCTCTTTTTTTTCACTTTTATGCTGTTTCATCTTTGAGGTTGAGAGTTCAAACATTCTATCTGCTGTGCATGATGCATTTCCTTGTCAGTCCCTTCGCCATCCTCCACAACCCTGGTCCAGTGCCAGTGCTGGGTGTGTTTGGTGTTTTCCCCATCTAAATGAGTTGTTTTGCTATAAATGTCCCCAAGACACCTGGGAAAAGTTCTTTGACACCAGTATGTGGTGATTTACTTCGGAGCTGGAAACGGCGGAAAGTTCAGTTCTCACTAGGAAATGTTGGCCTTATACATTTCCAGTTATTAGTTTTGGCCATTTGTTTGCATAGCTACCAGTTTCTTTTTCTTGGTCATGGTCTGTACTCCATTATGAGAAACTAATTCTGGATTTTCCCCTCACAGCAAACACTTTCCTGGGAAGACTTATTACAAACACACAGCCACTGAGTTTTTATCTTCCTTTGAGATCCACTACTCCTTTATTTCAGTTATTTTCTGTCAATTGATTTTATAAAGTTGTCATTTTAAAACAACTGTGGGGTCTGTTCCATTTTTCACATGGGTGTCTAGTTCGTTTACATTATGATAGTTGTCTCCAGCATTTTTAACAAGAGGATGGGACACTGTCCTGGCCAGGATGAACCCTGCATTCTGCCCAGTGCTTGGCATGTTAGTTTTCAGCACTCCACCACGCTGCATTGAATAATGCTGTTAGAAAATACATGGATGGACAACATACTCTCTGTTGCAAGGGGTAATATCTTTCTACGAATGAGAAAAAATACCAGGAGAATGTATTCTTAATTACATTTTTTGAAAAGCATAAACATTCCTATGTATTTTCACATACAGTACTTTCTTTTTTTCTTTTTAAATAAGTATTCAGTAAACTATTTTTGGAATAGAGAAGAGTCTATTAGGTATACATCTCCCATTGAGTATCAAAGCATCAAAATCCTTTATTTTACTTCCATTTAATTCTCCATTTTCTATTGCTTATGTCTCATGACATTTAGATGGGCTTAATGGTGCTGGAGACGTACCGAAAACAAAAACGAATGTTTCTGGAAAAAAAGGGGGGGAATGAACATCTTAATCACATGGGTAGGTTAAATAAAAGTTGGTAATGCCATATCATGCAGCAAACAAGGTTCCGCCCATTATTCCAAAAGCTGCTCGTGTATGAAGTGTCCCAGCACCTCGGAGCCTGTCCTGGAGGAACTGACACCTGGATGGAGGGACAAACCCAGTGGAGCGAGCACACCCACACACATTTGGACTGTTCCTGACCCAGAAGGTGGAAGACAACTATACAGCAGCTGCTGGAGAAAATCTATGTGAACATGGGCAGGACATGCAAACTGCACAAAGTAGCAGCCCCAGTCCAGACTCCAACCCAGGAGCCAATAATTCTGAGGCTGCAGGAACTGATTTCCAGGCCACCATGTCACCCCTATAAAAAATGATGATTCCAAAATAGTAACACATGAATCCACCTTGAACCAGGGGGTATGAATCTACCTGCAGACAGAGCTACATACCATACTTATCTGTTTATTTTTGCAGGCATGAAACGGGCAACCTGAAGAGCCACCTGCTTAATAAAATGCCATCCTCTGAACCCTTTCTGAAGACTAAGGAAAACATCCCAGCTGCTCAGGATGATGGGATACAGCTTCATTTCAAGGTCAGGCATTAAGATAACTGATTGATATTTAAAACACAAATGGAAACCTTGGTTTTTGACAAGTGGTGTGTGAGCCCGCCCAGATTTCACAGGGTCACTTGCGTAATGGGGGATAAGAGACAGTTCAGCGGCCCAGCTCACAGGGCAGAAATGAGAGATGTTCCCTAGAAGTCTACACAGTGAGGAAGCTCAGTTCACAGCTTGGTCCACCTGTGGAACATGTGAAACTTAAAGCCATATCATCTCAATAGACTTGTAGTTTCCACTTTGTATATTTAAAGTCAAAGTCAGCAGCTGTGGTCTGCTGGTCGGCCTATATTCTACATCTGCTAACAAAGAATGTTGACAGCATTTAGGTAGAATAGCTTAATTAAGTTAATCAAGTTTGGCACATTAATAATGTGATTTATACAAAATTTGCATTGCAGATTTGTGTATGAAACGTAATTTCTCCCTACTAACCTTGTATTACGAGCATTATATCATTATGACCTTTATATTTATATTATTGTCATGAAATATTTTTTAGCACAATCTATAAGTTTAGGAGATGCTATTAGGTCAGTGTATTTATTTGACATTTCTGAACCAGCTTCCATCTTGTACAGAATCTGGAATGTGGTGTTGGCTGCTACAGCTGCTCTGACAGGCCTTTGGCTTCCACACTGTGAAGCGTCCGGCCTGCTGTTGTTTATTTCGAGTTGTTCTCTGTGCAAAATTGCAAAATTCCAGGCTACAGACAAGAGGTCTTGCTGTGTTGCCATAACAACAGTGATTTTTTAAAGCTTGTGAGGAGGATTTGCTTTTTCTCTGGTGCACCAAAGGATGGAGCTTTTTACTCTACGGACCTTGAACTGTGAAAAAAAATAATAATAAAGCCACAGTATAGACCTTATTTCAGGAAGGACTGAGCCTGACTTCTCTGACTCTGGACTGAGTTTTCTCATTATTTCCCTTGCAGGTGTAAAAGAGAAATTGGCAGTGGGCCACAGTCTTGCATGGCCTAGAACACATTTTAAAAGCCCTGCTGATGGCTAAATTCAAAGCTATTAGCAACAACAAAAAATACTGAACCCAAATACAACTAGACTTATTCTCAGTGTTCATCTTCACCATCAAGCTGTGGGTGTGTGACACATAGGGCCACAGTGATGCCCCAGTGGTCTCTGTCTTGACAGTCAAAGTGCACGTCTTTAAGATTTGACCACCTTGCAGTGTCTTCCTTCTGCGTGAGACCAGCTCTTCCGGCAGGTGACTGTCATCCAAGTATGATGTGTGGGCCTGGAGTTTGCATTCTTAGCACCTGTGCAGAGCCTTGCTGATCACGTCTCGTTGCTGCTGCTTCCCCTCGAGTGGCTTTGTCATCATACTATCTTGTCGTCTCTCTTCTCTCTTCTTGCACAGACTGCTTCCTCGGTTTGCCACAATGTTTGTTTTGTTGACCCATGGACTTTAACAGACGTATTGCTCTTTTCTCCCCTGAGACTTCAGCAGGACACCCTGGCTGGTAGCAATCTAAGTGTCTCCTTTAAGTTGTCCCAGGGATCTTCCTTGGACTCCTAAATGTATTAGAGTAGAGCGATTATTTTCCCAGAAGAGAAATACACCTCATACAACACATTTCTGGATTCTGCAGTTAAATCACCAGGCCTTGGTGGTAACTCCTGGTAAGGCCTTAGTTTGATCTGAACCTTGGTCATGACTAGATCATGGTCACTGAAGATGTTGGCACCAGAGCACATTTTCACATCTTTTCAAGAGGCCCAGGTGCTGAGAATGTGATCCAGCTGTTTCTTGACTCAGCTATCAGGCAGCACCCTGTTGTCATGAACCATTTATAAGGTCATACAGGAGTACCACAGGCATGAGTTATAAATATTACTACATGTCCCAAATACCAAATAGGTAAAAATGGAAACGTCCAAGCTGTCTTTTTGAACGAGCCTTCACATTTCTTTTTATTAAGTTCTTTATTTACCCTGTCAATACTGAACAAAAACTCTTTCACGATGATGGCCTGGAGAGCAATTTACACAACAGGGAAATTAGTGAATCACAACTCTAGATTACCATTGACTATGATGGGTTTGAGGCTTGGTAGGCCATAAATGTCACCATGCTTTGAGTCATAGGACTGCTTGTTCTGTGGGGGAGCCCAGTCCTCTCCACTCCAGAAGTCATCCTGAACTGTAGACAGTCTTCCACTCCACTGGCTGATTCACCCACTGCTACACATTTCAACACCACTGTCTCCACATTCAGTCGACAGGAAAAAATAACTGTAGTACAATCAGTCCAATCCAAAATGAAGCAAAGTATGCAAGCTATTAACAGTCATTAAACTATTAACAGGAAAACATTAACTATGATTATATTATTAATCTTGGGCTATAAAAACAGAACTGGTACAATTACAAAAAAGAAAAGAATATTGTATGTTTTCAGAAGATGCTGTTATCACGAGGTACAGTAGTGTCTGTGAGCTGTATGTGATTACGGCCTTGTGACTGTTCAGCAACATTCATAAAAGATTTCAACTAGAAGAGAAAAATGGCCGTATACAAACCTAGCTATCAGGTATAAAAAATCAACATTTTTCCTTTCAAAATTAAAAGTAAGTCAAAACACAGACAGGTCATTGTGTGATTAATTCTGTGCCAAAATTATTATTTTCCCAGTGGATACTGTCCTACACGTTGACCAACCACTGGTAGCGTGATTAATAGCTGTCTGCAGAAGGTCACCTACAGCCAGAGCAAGGAAGTTACTGGAACATTTGTTTCAATTCACTGTGGATGCATTTGAAGAAAGGGCTGTGTATTTCCTGCAGAGCTACACCTATTGCATTAACATTTATTTTTTTGATGACTTTTGTTGCGGGTACCTATACTGTATATAGTATCTGACATACATCAAATTTATAAACACAATATTAAATTCAATGCTTGTGGACTATTGTAACAGCATTTGATAATGCAGGGATTAATTACATGACTCATTCAAAATGACTTGGTAGAGCTTGTTTTGTAAAATTTTACACGGCACCACTTAGGTCTACAATGTTCACCCTCAAATAGCACATGCATGTGGCCATAAAGACACTCATTGTGATTCCAAAACCACATCAGCTTCTTTTGGATTAATCTATACTGGATTAATAACTTGGACTTCAGAAATAAGACAACTGTGTTTACCAGTGCTGTCAGTTTGCATCCATTTATTTTGTCATCCTTAGGAGATATTTGATTTGATCAGATAAAACAACAGCTTGTCGAATTTGATACAAAATTTACAATGTATCTTCAAATGCCTTTTCTGGTGAAAAAGCCTTTATCCTGAGAAAGGTTTTTATCTGTGGCTAAGCAAGCCCTTTGTGTCATTTACAATCTGTCAGTATATTTATACTCTTTCACCTTTTACTGGAAATGATCATTCCATAAACGGATCCCATACCTGACTCCCAGTAATCCCCTGCACGGATTGCCTGAATAAGAAGCTAATTTAGAAATCTCACCACTGCCCAATAAAAATAAAATTATTAATCACAATGGCTAAAATGTACCATACCTAAATTGTTTTCCCAACACATCACACTTGGGCTGCTATTTAACATTCTGGAGATTAATTTAGAATTTTAAAAAATTATATTTGATATGAAAAATATATCAAATTTAATATCAAGTACTAAAAGCACGAGATTGTGTACTCTAAAATAAAAAAGACTAGACTATTGCAGTCAGCAGAAAAAGTTCTTAATCATTCCATTATATTAATTTACAAAAGGCACTTGTATAGCAGAGTACAAAACATGGCAAATGAGAGCTGTGGTCACAAGCCTTGTTCAGGAATGTGTGAGGTGTGCCTGGCCGTTTGCTCATCACTCAGACATACACATGTCATTTCTCAAGAAGCAGGTCGTTAATTAGCCTTGTAACAGAATGTGCAAGTCAGTTCAGCTCAGAAGCGGCAGCAAGACAGCAGCCTGAAGCTCTGCCCATGTACAGCTGTGGAACCTTTGGGGTTGTGTCCAAACTTGAGCCCTTAAAGCCCATTTTTAAAGGACAGGAGATGGATCTGTATAACATTTCCAGGTGCAACAAACTTGCTTGATTTATATTATTACTGACAGTGGCATTAACACCTTCTGGCTCAATCACATCAGACCTTTGCAGCTCAGCAAGGTTGAGCCTGGTCAGATTTCAAAGAAAAACCAGGGTGCTGCTCCCATCCTGATGGACCAGTAAGCAGAGCCCTTCCCCCCTGAACCAGAATTTCAATCCCAAAACCACAGTATTGTAACTGAGATGTTAACGAAGACGGTAAAAAGGAGTCTTGACTACCTGGTCATTAAAGATCCCATGACACTATTTAAAAGAGTAGAGGTGTCATTCCTGGTGGCCTGGCTAAATTCCATTCTGGGCTTGTACAGTCTGGCTCCCAATAAGCCCCTCATTAATTCCCCTGGTGAAGCAATTTCTTACTTCTCTGTCTCATCAGTGCAGTGGGACTGGTGGTGCAGAATGGCCGCTGTGTGTCTCCCAGGTGGGGCTGCGCTTCAGTGGAGAATCCTTCTCAGAATCTTTTAGAGTGAAAATAGTTGTATAAATACATTGTGCCACCTTATCAAAATCAGGGACCAAGTGTTGTTGCTGTTAATAAATTGGCTTTAAATGTCAATCACTTTTCATTTGAATGTCAGTTAACACAAAATGTACAGCATAAGAACATTTGTTGTAGATCTGTTTCAGAAAGTGCAAGTTTCTCTGGTTGTTTTGGATCAATATTTTTACTTCTTTTTTAAGCAGGGGATCCCTGCACATTCAAACACTGCTCCAGGATCACTCCACTCTCAAGTAAGTCGCAGTTTGATGTGGTTCTGTATCGTCACAGTGTTATTTATCTTCCTCTGTGCCAGATTCTGTCTAATGTGCTCTGTGTAAGAGCTGCCATTTTTAAACATAAAACAAGGACATGCCTCAGGTATGAGAAAGATGAGTTTCAATTTAAATGTAAGGTTAATGTGTCTGTTTTGAAAGGTACTAATAGCATAATATCAAATCTGCCAAATTCTTGACAGAACAGTTTCACAACATCTCAAGGATGAGGGAAACTGCTTGGTAGTGAATTTCCTCTTTCCTTGTGTTTCCGTGATCTTTAGATCTAGTGTCTTGATATTTTGTGTCATTGATCACATCATGTTTGATGCATCACATGTTCCTGACTGGATTTTGTAAAGACTCTTTTTAATAGAAGTGCATAAATATCCCTCTCTTCCTGTCTGAAAATCTGCAGATGCAGAGAAACAGTCCTCCTTGATTTTCTCTTGGAGATTCTGGTGTTTCTGTGTGCCAGTCCACTGGAGGCATGAGGGAGTTCACTGTTAACATACCCAAAATCTTGTAAACACCTGACCCAGACCTTGGCGGTTCTGAATGCTCTTAAAGCTCTAGCCAATGTTATTGTAAGCAGGCCGAGGTCCGAAGCAGCAAAATCGAACAGCTCGTTGGGTCTAGATGCTAGCCAGTGATAAAAGTTAGCCCCCCCCAATCTTCCAAAGTGTCCTATGTGGTGGCTACAGGTGGACGCAGTTAAATAGCCAGATGTCTCACACTCTTACTCCTTTTTTTCTTTCTTGATGGAAAACACTTTTGATAAACCTAATACATTTACAGCATGGCTAGCTTCTGTGTAAAATACCAATATACAATGGAATATACTGTACCTCTATACATTCAGAGTTTATTTTGTGAGCTTTCCTTCTAAAACAAATATGGTTTTAATTAGCTAGAACTAATTAACATTTAATCAACATTTATCAGTTTAAAGGTAAAACAAATAGTAAAAATGGCATATACTGTATTTCTGACTCATTTTATATGAACCCAAGATCTGAAGATATAAGATATAATTGTCTGAAGATATAAGATAAAAGACTTCAAAAACAGCTTCAACAACACTATTGAAAGCTATTTAAGTTTAAGGAATAGTTTATACCCTACCAGGAACAGGACATAAAAACATTTGTAATCAGATATGAGATTAGAAAGTGGTTTGGGAGAAGAACTCACACCCCAGAGGAGGTGGGACAGTTGTGAACCTTCAGACACCCCTGACATAAGGACACCATGTGTCCAAGATCACCAGTCAGTCTGGGACAGGGGCAGAGGTCCATGGCCACATGAAAAACAGATTTGCCAAACAGCAACTAACAGTCAAGGTTGACCATTATGTGGCTAAAGGAAATACAAACTGAGTTACTGGACAGCCTTGCCAGGAGTGTAATGAGCACAGAAAGAACTTCATCCCTTCTGTGAAGAATATATATGAATGTGTTCTGTTTAGGGTTGATTTGCATCCGATGGCCCTGGTGTCCTGGTCAGAACTGAAGCACATACCATTTGTGTAGTTTAGCTGGATATTTAGCCAAAAATGTTGTCATGAAACTCTGGCGTGGTGCAACTTGGACTTAACAATATAAAATATAAATATACTGTATCGAGTACTTTCTGCTCTGGTCAGGATTAGATATATTTTGAGGATATCTATACTGAATTCTGGCAGTGAATGTGGAATGTTTTTAATAATGAACATTGCAATAGCACTGTTTTTCATTCTCTGTTGTACCTTTTTAAACAATTTGCCCATTGGCAAAGTGGCACTTTTTTCGCTGTTCTTCATTTCTACCCCTTGCTTCTGGGTTAAACTTCCTGTTGAAGAAAAACTCCTCCTGCTGTTTCCTTGTAGATAAAATGTTTAATTAGCCTGGATGCTTTCCAGAAGTAGTCTTGCAAAGGAAAACTGTATGTCTTCAACCAAACTAACTCCTGGACTTTTTCTTTGTCAAATTAATCTCCCACAGCTCTGTGAGAGGGTCACGTATCTCTTTCCTTCAATAAGACATCAAGGTATCAAAGACAGCTTGTACTCATTTTGCTTGTGATTGAGATCAAAGTCTTTGACCTTCTCATGGGCCAGACATGGTCCTACACAATCCCACCCCTTGTAAGTGGGACTAAATATCTTAGTTTTTATTTGTCAATCAGTATTTACATGGTGGCTAAAATCTCAAGGATTTTCAGATGCTGTTCTCCTCTATTGTTCGCTTTAGGCCCCGCTAACCTCTCAATGTTTGAACTACACACAAACATTTCTGTAAGAGATGATGCCAAAGAGCTTAATCTGTGGACATCTGGGAACAATCTCCCTGATATCCATAGTCCATCCTACCTTACAACTGAGACATTTTATATTGTGCGGAGCTGATTCTATCAATTTTCTGCATTCTGGAGATTTCTGTTATACTGACCAGCACAATTTCAGCGGTTTCACTATCCTGTACTGCTTACATGATCACTCTGAACCTCCTTTGAGACTGATGGGCTCTGTAACCATGGCTCCACTAATGCAAGGCTTTCCTGACTGGGCTTTTCTGCACTGCACCAGTGGCACTTTATCTTGGCTGCTTCTTCCATCTTCCTATCTGTTTGTACAGGCTCTTGCGTATTGTGTCTACATACTGTACAGTACCAAGTCTCCCGCTAAAAGAAAGTTCTGAGAAACAACTAAAGGGAACTGAAAATGTGAGGCAGGGGTACTGCCCATCAGGATGTGCTCTCACCAGAAATCTGAGTAATACCAACAGTCTGGAGCCAGGTAGAGTCTCACCACAATGATTTATCTTAACTTCCTTAAGTCTTCAACTAGTTTCCCTACAAAGATCCACAAAACAATTAGCAAACGAAAAGAAAACAGAGCCCACAGTCTGCTGAGGTCAGTTGTAGGACCTGTTTCAGTCCTGCTTCTCTGTGCTCTAAGCTGCCATGGAGAGGCTGTTAAATAAGGAGGCGTGGGACTGAGAAAGGTTCCTTCAACTGCAATCTGATCTGGCTGTCTGCCTGTCTGCTCTGCGCTTACAGACAGCTGTGTTGGGCAGCTCTGTCACATACTGGCATGCAGGCGTGATGCACCTGTGTGATATTTGGATGCAAAGAAACTAGAAATTAGATTCTTAATGCTTAAAAAGATTAAATAAATTGAAAACAGCTTTCAAGATAAAAAAACTTATGTCTCTACCACTCCTTCTTCTCTAATTAGTGTATAACACCCTAACCTTTTTCAACTTACATGGCCTTCCAAAATGAACTAAAAT
Source organism: Lepisosteus platostomus (assembly GCF_059453375.1). Lineage (NCBI taxonomy): Eukaryota > Metazoa > Chordata > Actinopteri > Semionotiformes > Lepisosteidae > Lepisosteus > Lepisosteus platostomus. Next base: position 44,631,425 of record NC_142623.1, on the reverse strand, counting down.
AGGACAGACAATTAAGAAAGCTAGGGAGGGAGATCTTCCACTGGACAGTGTTCAGAAATGATTGTGCAAACATTATGGACCAAAACCCTGGCCAGAGCTTAAGTAGGCGTGGCTGTTCATAAACCAGCCTTCTAAACACTGAAGAATGAGCTTGCTACTGGAGGTACTGTACTGTGTGTGTAATGCCATCAGTATAAATGTGTGCCAGGTCTAGGAGCAGTGACTGTATGCATTGCATCATCACGAACACAACACAGACATGCAAACATAAAGGATTTTGATTACAAATATTTTTTAAAAGAGATCTCCCTTGATTCTGAAACACAGAGTCAAACACTGTACTTTTAAAATGAAAAGAGATAGGAATCCTGGTGAAGAAAATATCCTCTGTTTCTTTATAACAGCTGAAGTTTTTTTCCCCTCTCATTACTCTGTAGCTTATATGTTCTGTTCTGTGCTCTGCAGGAAATACCTCAAGACACAAAGGCTTATCAGGCATTCTCTCAGCACGTAAGTATTGATGTTGTACACAGCCAGGAGTTCAAAGAGCTTCTTCATTTAATCTGTGGAAGAATTTAGTTTTATTAAAGGTATCCATATAAGATACCCTACAGTATATTACACAAGACAGGTTGCATTGCGTCTGTGCTTTGTAAAAACTTATGAACACCTTATCCATACTTATGATTAACGTTTTTCCTATTGTGTTTAATTTATGTGCAAATGTTATGTGATAACTTTCCATTTTTGTTTCTTCCTCCTCTGTCTTACAGGAAACAAATCGGGACCCACAGTCTTCCTCTATAGTAAGTATTCACTTGGTTTAAAAGTCCAAGGGTGATGATTCTGCAAGGTCAAGGTGATTGAGATAATATTTCTCTGCAATGTGTCTAACTAGCTCTGGAGTCATCACTCCATCACTTGTGTATGAAAATCTCACCTTACTGAGCCATTGTAATAAGCTATTCCATTTTGCAGATTAACTCATCTCAAAAGATCAGCTGTTAATATTGTAGCGCTCTCAGGTTCACGTGGGCACATACCCACGTGAACCCGAGAGCGCTATAATATTTAGTATCTGATGCCCAAATGATACCTGATTGAGGCATCACAATCCCTGAGTACCTGGTCTATCAGATGTGTCCTTTTGGGGCAGCCCATGTCCAGTTCTTGAAAACATTTTCTGTACAAAATTGCTTTAAAACTGGCATAATACTTTAAAATAAGTGGCTAGGATCAAGCATATACCTTTGTAGTCTTAATCACTTTATGCAGTTAACCAAAACTTTCAATTAGGTTAAAAGGGATCCTATTGCTGCACCCAGCAGAGTCCTGATTCCTGGTTTACGATCATGATAATTTTCCCCTCTTATTGCTAGAGGTTGATTTCCCATTTATATGTCCACATGGTAACAATATCCAAGATGCATTAAATCAGTCAATCATTAATTGAACATGAAACATTTTTGTTACATTTTGAAACCACCCAGAACTGGCTCCCCATCCAGGGTGTCCTCCTTCTACAATTGGCATCCCTACAGATGAAGCAGGTACTGAAAATGAACGGAAGGATGTACAAGAAGAAGCAGATAAAAAGCAGAACACTCTGATAAAACCTATGAGAGTGTGTGACCTTTATTTGAAGCTGTGCACATTTTATTGGAAATAAGGAGCTGCATAGAACAAAACACCAACACAGCACCTGGATATCTAGACCTGTGAGCTGTGTACATGTCCCTTTGACCTTCTCTATACGTTCCAGAATAAACAATATTCTTTTTTCAAAATCAAGATTTTCAAATCAAGTTCAATAGGCACCTTTTCAAAACAGGATTAGGAACGTTCTGGGAAAATACGGCAGGCATGTGGGGCATTTCCAGTAACACATGTGGAACACAACAGTCCTGCCCCCCAGGGGAGACTGAAGGATTTCTTGGTTTCATATTAGTAGCACACTGCATTTATACTGTATATCACAGGGATGAAAGCACATACCGGAAAAGAAAAAACAAGAAAACAACTACAACCCTTAACATACAAAATTTACTCACATGGGTTTTGTCCGATAAGCTAAGCATGTACACAGCAAGAGACATGCCTATCACATTTTCACACAGCGCCTTGGGAATAATTCCATTGTGCCTGTGCCAGATTGCAATTTAAAAGAAAATGACATAAAGCAAACCAGTGTTGCTGTGACGAAAGTGAACCTTATTATTAGTACTGGATAATGTTACAGGACAAAGCAGTGTAGGTTGCGTTAAGTCATAGTGTTATGGCTTCAGAAAAAATGATTCATGGGAGAACATTCAAAAGCTTTCGAAGGCAGTGCCTCATCCATGGGATAGAACCTGAAGCAGTTCTTGCTGGAAAAAACAACTCATATCTCCACTGAGTGGAACACTAGTGGGAGTAAATGCTGGTAGCTGTTCCCCTTGAGCAGATGGCTGAAAAACTTGAGCTTGGAATTAAATTGACTATGACGGTCTGAGGGCCAATCACAGATGGATGAAATTCTAGTGAAGTCTCCAGAGATTTGGCTAGGGAGCACTCTTTTCCTCTGGTGTGCAGCCATGCTAAAATGTGTTGAAACTGCTACCTCTAATGCACTGCAGAAAATACTTTTTTTCAGGAATGGTTATAAGCAGTACGATTTCAAAACCACTGCATGTATTTACTACGTATATAAGAGACTTATTTTAAGGACATAAATTGACTCCTTCAATGCTTGAAAAATAGATTCAGGTATGAAAAATATATGTTATTGTTTAATCGCAACAGTGTGAAGCTCTTGCAGGTGGTTTATCATGCATTGAATGTAGAGTATTACACACGTTTCACTATAGTGTGTATTTGAAACAGAACTTCAGTTTAAAAAAACAGTACAGTAGCATTGTAGAAATATATCTGAATTCCTTCTCACATGGAAACAAATTCTGGCCTGTATCATTATCTGAGTATAGGGCAAGGTGTTAAGTCATCATTCTACATAATACACTAAACAATATTATATTATTATATGATCATGCTTATCACAAAGTTGTGAAAGGAGGGAATCGGTACAATTTTTAAAACATTCCATGATAATTCAATTAGAAGGTGTAAAGGCCATGCTTAACAGATCTCTAAGCTTTTTAGCTGAATATCACAAAGTATGAAACCAGGTGGAATGCTGACATACCCTAACACACGTATGTCAACGTCTTCAGGAGCTGGAAGAAGAAAAAGACAGCGATACCTCACCAGCTGATCCTCAAGACCCTGAGCTGTGTTATCGGCCCCACCCGATATCCAGAGACTCTGTTAAAGTGAGGCCAGAACATGTAGAGTCACAGGCAAACAACAGCGACAAAAGTAAGTAAATGGTAATTTTACTTATGAAAGAAAACAGACCTCTTCTTATTTAACTGAATTTTTCCTCATCAGCATTGTTGCACTGCTGAATGTGAAGCTTCGCCTGTCTGGCACTGGTACTGATCTTATTGCATTGGCATCTTTAGAAAAAACAAACCTTTCTCTGTCAAAACTTCTAAAGATCTCAATTACAACTTAAAAACTTTTAGAGAATAATTTTGCATAGCTCAGTACAATCTTTGACCTTGAAATTAAGAGAACAATTTGATAATGTTTGTAAAATGGGACATTCTGTTAAATCTGGAACCTCCGTTTTTTTAAGAGGCTTAAAACAGTACAGTATTAACTGGACATGTTTAGACTTTGGTATTGAAATGTGCATGGAGCAAATATTTTTCTTCTGGCATTCTTGGATGTGAATATGTTGAAAGAAATATATTAAAAACACTCTTTTGATACGTAAGTTTATTTCACATTTTCATGAAGACTACATTCTACTCTCTGAAGCCTGAGAGCCTGTTTCCCTCTTTGTTCTGAGACACAATTCCACTTTTCTGTGTATTCCAACAAACTGTTTCCACTTGTTATCTAAAAATAACCTTTAGCAATTTCTGAAGCCATCAGCTGATCAAATGCCAGGAATCTTATAAAAACAAAGGGAAAAGAAGTTCTATCTGCAAGCTTCGGTATATTGGGAGCAAACTCTAAACACAATTGCTGCAATCAAGGTCTTATTATTTTTCTAATAAGATCCTGGTGAGTCTGAGTGCTGCACAGTCTCTTCTCATCCTCTACACCCACCTACAAGCCATAAAGATTTCTTGCTGTAAGCTCCTGCGCGTATTTATACAGAACTTTAATATTCCACCTGATCAGGAGCCTGGCCCATTGCAGCACTTCCTCTCTGAAGCACTCTCACTTGCAACATGTCTTTCATGTGACAATCCTGCGGCACTCTCCCCTAGTTGCATTCTGCATGTGTAACAGGGCTCAGCGCACTGTGCATGTTACAGAAGTGACATCACTCCCCCGAGACTTAGACAGTGTAGGATTCTCCTGTGGGTCAGACCCGGCTCTTTCTGCAAAGCACAGTGCGCTCCTGGCCCTGTGTCCTCTCTGAGCCTGTGATCAACAGTGATTGAAACCCAGCAGGGCAGAGATGCGCGTGTTACACAAGTAACTTATTGGGTATGGAAGATGTTTTTAGTTGGCATTATGCTTTTATCACAGGATAGGTACCCCCTGTGATTAAAGTGATTCAACATGTAAAAGAGAAACTTTGAGACCAATGTATGTTTTTCTGGGATTTGTTAGTGTGATTAAGAAGAGCAGTAAAACAGAAGACATGCACTGTCAGAGCATCACTTAAACAAATCTCCACATTGTTTATACGGTAGGCTTTAAAACAGGGGCAGAATGGTTGAAAACTGCAAGCTTGGGAATTCAGCAGAGAATATTGAGGGAAAATATTGTTTAGTTGCTCCAGTACGGTGGTGTCTTCTGCACATTAGATACTACAGTGCTTCACTATGAAATGTCTATTTTATATATAATAAATATTTTTTAAATAGTATCCCCATTGTCTGGTTACAGACCTTGATGTCAGTTTTAGTTTTTTTATCTTCATTTTATTGGTCTCTCGTGTGTTGATGAAGGCAGTGTTAAAAACTCTGTGGGGAAAAAGCAGAACTTAAGGGAAAAAAGTACAGCAACATCTCTATCAAATGAACAAAACAAAAATGTCTCCACCTAGTGGATTTCACCTGCCAAAAAAGTGCATGACAAGGCTGTTGCAAGAAGACTTACCAAAGCCTCCTCAGCAGAGTTAGTGTGTTAGTTGTGAAATTAATGTGGTACTGTGAATTTCAACTTTATCTGATTAAAACTATACCATACAAATTGCTTGTAACGGTGTGTCATTTAAGCAGCCCTATCGCTGCTGTAAGCAAAGACAGAATACCCTGTGAACACTCTTTTAGTTTCTGTGCTTCAGCAGGCCAGAGGATGTCTTGAGAGTTAATTTAAAGGTAGGGATCAGAGCAAAGGCAGAAACCAGCTCACTAGTGTGCTGCAATAAAACTGCTGATTACACTCCTCAGGTGAAAAGCAGATCTGACGAGATTATGCGGGAGAAACAATAGACTTGATATCCCACCTGCTGGAACAGTATTGGTTTACCATCATCTAGTCCAGGGCTGCGTTTCACGTACTGAACTCTGCAAATATGGAGCTCAGTTGAGAAAATTAGTAGAAACCTCTTCACCACTTTGTCTTCAATTAGATTTTGACCTCTTCACTATGTTGTCTGCAATTAGATTTTAGGAAGAGCAGTAGAAGAACTCGAGGTATGTGTTTACTAGCCAGGGCAGGCACATAGGCTGCAGCTAGTGTTTCCGAGCTAGCTATAATCTCTGTGGGAAAGGCGTCTCTTTCAGGAGACAAACCACAGAGGTCCGGAGTGGTCTCAGGTTTCAAGGTGTTGCCTACATTATATACAGGTGGGGTCTGGCATCCCTCCCTGCACGGACTCAGACCTTTCTCTTAAGGCAAAGAACAAGAACTGGCAGGGGTTGCTTTCTAATGTTTCAAACAATAGAAGTAAATCAATCTAATTTAATTTCGTTTTTGTTTCAGTGTTATACGTTGCCATGGCCCATTTACAAAATCTAAAACTGAGAGTGTATTGCTTCACAAAATGTGTAGCTGTTGGTCCAAGCAGTCAGGAGTACCGCGCACTACCATGGCTGCACCCCAACAGCTCAGCTAACTCACCCCCCCACACACCACCACACAATCATGCTAATGAAGCATGTAGAACGTGACGTTTTTTAACCATTCACCACAGCTCAAGCTCAAGAAATGTTCTATTACATATGAATAAACGAGAGTCATGTGTCAGTATTATGTGCTGCATATTCAGCTGAATAATGGTTTGAGTCCATATCATGTTTTAGCTAATTTTCAAACATTGAACAGATATCTCTGAGTTGCTTTTTTTTCCCTTACATGTCTTTGATTTTTTTTCACATTTTCTGAATGTCTCAGGGGTGAAAGTCACTGCTTCGCACTGTCTCACCAAACCGAAATTCTTTCGGATGCTCGAATGATCGACTTAGAAAAGATGCGTACAAGCGCATGACGGAGCAACTCCAAGGCGATTCAGGAAGAGATTGTGTGGCACTGATACACAGCAGGGAGGGGACCGCCTGCACGTCCCCGAAGGTGCACAAATGGAGAAAATAAAGAAACCTGCGTCTGCTGCTCCAGAGAGCCTTTCCGTCCAGGAGAAGCTGCCCCCCCAGCCCCCATCCCCTTGCCTGTCTTTGTCCTGGTGGCCAGTCAGCTGTCACGTCTCCGCAGTGGCGCAGGTACTGAATCTTGTCAGGGACCTCTGCAGCCTGTGTCCCAGATGGCCGCCCCCACCCCCCCCCCCCAGCCTTCAGATCACCTCCATCTCTCCGCAGCCCCCAGCCCCGCCATACGCTCTGTCTCACTGTCTCAGGCACATTAGCATCTGTCACTGCGTCTCCACTGTCCTGGCTGTTACCTGAGCCGAGCCCGTCTGCTCCGCCTCACAGCGCCCTGCCACCGCTGGGGCAGGAGGGCCCTGCAGTGCCCCCTCCAGAATCCCCCCCACCACCTGAAAGACATTGTTGCCTAAGATGCCGTTCATTTTTTTTCGATTCGTGACCAGAATTCCTCCTTTTCTTCAAAATGTGCTTGCACCTAATCCTGTTTAACAGAAGTGTGCTTGGAGGTCGGCTGCTTAGCGCTGAGGAGGACACTGTCCTGCTGTTTCTGAGAACTCCTAGACACAGGCTGGTATAGGAGGATTATCGAAAGATGAACATATAGCGGCAATAATTAGGAAGCATATACTCACTCCGGGAGCAGTAAAGTGTTACTTTGATAAACTAGGATGATTAGAGCATGTCTATCTACTGTACCTAAGATCCATCTAAAAATCTCCAAATAACTTTGCAAATAATATTTACTTTGGCTGCATGTGTTCATTTCTATCCTGTCTTATTGTATGTTCTTATCAATCACAATTTATGCATTATTAAGATCTGCAGTATTGTCCTCAATGACCTGAATTTTACATTTTAAATTTTAATTTTAACCATTTCTTAAATAGCTTTGCATTCCTGTATTGGTGAGTACTTCCCACTGACTATAAATGTTTCCACTTTACAGTACATACTCCACCACATTTAAAATAGGCCTAAACATCTTGTGTAAACCTGACAAAAGGGAACATAATGAAACAACACGTACAGCATACTGTATATACAGTATATAAAATGAATCATAATGTTGTTGAAAGTAGTTGAAACAGAGACCACCGGGCACATTTTTCACATTTGATCGCAGCTGATCCACTGAGATATTGGTCCACAGTTTCTGTTTGATATACATCGGCAATTTCTACTCTGTGCTTGGACAGCCAGCCTAACAACAGCCCTTTGGAAATATACTTCCCAATCCTGTGCTTCACCTTCAACAAGAAAGGACACGCATTCCAATTCCAAGCCCTTTCGGGCCCAGAGCTGCTAGCTCCTGAGCCAGTAAGTGCCTTCCCAGGCACGCTATAGCCTCCAGCCACACACACCTTTCCTGTGACCCCTCTGCAACCAGCCTTGACTGAGCTCACAGCTGCAGCACTCTGGAATTCGGTGCTCTTGTGTAGGACTGTGTTCCTCTTCGAGAGTTTTAAAGAGACAGAGGCCATATTTCACAGCAGCTACTTCTATCTAACAATCTCTCTGTCTGCCCACACAAATACTTGTGAAAAAACACAAAGCTGACTGGTGTCTAGCACCTAGACAGTGTTTCTGAAAGGCAAAAAAGACAGTAACAATTAGTATATACAGTACAACAGTATAATCCATTGTGTTTGTGTAATGAGGTGTAAGGAGAAAACTTAAGGACGCTTTCTAAATGTCTGCAAGCATGCAATTAAAATAATATGTGATGAAAAGACCGATACTCACAAAAAGCAAAGGTTAATCTTAAGAACAGCTAGACACTAAAGAACATTAAGCTGTTTTAACCAAAGACATATGGCTGTTGCTCACAACTGGACAGTCTGATCAAAACTCAGATGTTTTTCCCAGACAATGAAGCACCCTGACATACACCCAGAAAACCTCAAGCTCGCAAAGGAATTCAATTACAAGCACAAGTTTTACACCTGACAGAACACACATGAAGTAAAGACCTCTCTAAATAATTCACTACTTTAATTTCTTGAGAAGTCGAAAAGCATGGATCATGAATGAAACATTCTAGATTCACAAGAGTGAGAAAAGTGAGGTAAAGAAGGGGTATTTTTGGCAATGTTTGGTGCTTGTGTAACACGTGTGTGATTGACGGGGTCCGTGTCAGGATGCATACCTGTAAGTCTGTTTAATCTACTGTATGGTGTGACACAAGGGACAAATGAAACCATCCTCTCAGAGATGTCCCCCGTGCACTGCTGCACTTTCCGGTGGAGGCTGAGAAAAGCAGAAAGTCCCATGCCTGCTTAAATATAGAAAGTATCATCTCTTACGTGATATGACGATGAAAGACACCCCTGATGAATAGGTCACTGGAACGAGCCCTTGGCAGGAGAAATAAAACAAACGATTCCACACTACTGGTAAATCAAAAGCTTGCAAGCTGTCTCCAGCGAGACGTTCCCTTAGCAGTTAGCACATGTCAGTCATGCTTTGCCTAAAGGCAAAAAAAAGTTACAGTTGCTTCATAGATTTAGACGTTATCCAATAATTCATTTTTTTTTCCTGAGTGCTTTGAAATCTTCATGGGAGTTAATCTTTTTTAGTTTGGCTGTTCCCTAATTCCTAATTCCTGTTTGTCCCCAGGGACTGGTATAAATAAAACATTGTGTGGTGCACAGGGCTAGTCAGATACGTGTGTGAGTAAACTCCTGCAGTAAATTGGACTGTCGGCTTCCCCATTGCTTCTCAGTGGCCCAGGCCACGCTGTGCTCAGACAGGCTCGCTTTTTTTAGCTTTATTGCGCTTGGGTGCATTAGTCAGCTACCAAGTGTCCATGGGGGCACAGAAGATGTGTGTGAGAGGATTTGCAAAACTGGAAACATTCTAAAAGTCAATGCTGGGCCTAAGCTGCTATAAACTGTGAAGGTTACGGGCCGTGAAATATGTTTTGTTTTTGAAAAAAAAAACAGCACTGGCCCTTTAATAAGCTCCACATTCAACGACAGTGGATTTCGCATTCTGCTCATGCACGGCACAGAGGTCCTGTCCACTGATACTCTGAGGAGTGTGAAACCCTACCCTAGCCTGCGTGTCCGCTGCTCGCTGGAGTTCTTCCAAGGTTTCCGTGGCGACCACACACAATATCAAGACAATCAGCCTGAACCAGAGCCGGTGGAGTTAAAGTGGCCCACGCACGGGACCAGTAGGATATTAGCAGAGGAACTGCGGGTCAGGGGTCATGAGGGTGGAAAAAAGAAAAGGAAAAATAAATCCTTAACCCTATAACTTCCCTCCCTGGTTACAAAGCTTCTAAAAAATGTCATCTAAAATTAGACTGTGTTCTTTGAGAATCAAGGCAGCATTAAAAATGTTGTGCATCTGTCCTTGAATCTTTGTGAACGTGATCTTTGATTTCCATGATAGCCTTCTTATATACAGTAACTGGAAGTCTTTGCTGGCAAAGTTGCCACTTATTGTGTTTGAGACAAAGCCCCTTTTTCTTTGTGAATACCGATTTACACTGTGTCTGACGAGTACGTGCGCATTTTGAAAAAAAGCTTTAAAGCGTTTGTTTCCAAACGGTAACCAGAAGGAATACTAAATCTAAATGGGAAGACAGATTAATTACTCAAAGTTGCAGCTGAGGCTGTAGAAGTTTATGTTGCTCTTTCCTTCCTCACAAAAAGCTGCGGTTTGAAAGATTTTCAGGTGTTGCAAATTTCAAGGACGGGGCCACTGTACAGTATGTACATGTTCAGGCTTCAGCATTTTACTGTTAAAAAATGTCTAGAATAGAAACAATGGGGGAAAATGTAGTCATTTGTAATTCCTGTTCTTCAGCCAGGATGAATTCTCCCAGTGGTTTTCTCATTAATGCAAACAGGGAGCAACTCCTCCTCTTTAATGCACACAGGGAGCAACTGCACAGGATCCCAGCCCCAGGACAGTTCAAGTCTGGCTGCCCTGTTTGGTCGCTCAGCTCCTAACGGGGGGTACAATGGAATAGTGGATATGTACCATCATACCATCAGGCTACAGAATCAGATTAGAGCTCAGATTAACTCAAATATTTAACCGGCATGACAGCCTCTAATTTCTGGGGGTCCACAATCTGTCAGAGATTAAGGGTTTCTTTTTATCTACAGGAACAGGGGAAAAATGCAGAAGTGGTCCATTTGAGGCAATCTTTATATCAATTAGGTAATTAAGAGCTCAGGTACAGTGAATACCTCCAGCCGCTCCCCTCCCCTCTAACCCAGCATGTACTATAGGGTATTAGGACAAGCCCATCACTTCCTGGGTTTGGAATTTGAGATACAAGGGGAGTCAGTGCGTGATACTTACTCAGCATTGCCCGGGGTTGTCTGGTGAGACTGTTTCAGCAATTGACATGCATCAGTGGTGTAATGAACCCCTGTATTTAAATGTATAACACCAGACTTTAAAATTAAAATCGCATATTCAGTATTCATTTATGGTAGTAACATAATGGGACTACTTAGCATTACTGCCAATGCTGGGAAACGCTGACTGACTATTCATACGCTCTTTGAAGAGCTTCCCTAAAAATTGAGCTTGAGTACTGTACAGCTTCACCACCGCCATGTGTTTCGTGAGCTCATTTATGACAGGGCACCTCTTGTGCCACCTGAGTTAAAAATGAGAAACACCACCGACGAATCCAGGCAGCGCCCTGTTTGTGTGAATTGTCACGGGAAGAGAGCAGCAGCTGTACTGGTTTTACTGTTCTAGAACTGTCAGTGAGCTCCTCTAGCGCTGACAACCTCAGTTGTTCGGGTTATGTTCCTTATACACCCACAAAAAGAAAAAAAAACGAGCAGCCTATTTTATCTTGTGATGGAGCAAGTGGGCACTTCTGAAATATAAGACTTAATTTCTGACATGAGCTAAATTCTGACCCAGAGCCGATAGGCGAGTGAATCTGCCAGAGCTCCACCCACCGCCTGTACTGTAAATGCAAGTGCCTGATGTAAAGAGATCTGAGTTTCAGGCCCGGGGAGTGGCAGGGTGTGTGTGCACATCTGTGGTCCCCTTGGGAAGGGCTAAAAATAAGTGCAGCTCACTGCGCTTTCTTGTGTCTCTGAAGTGTCTGTGTGGAAGGTTTTGGCTGCAGCCCTGTCTCCTCAACAAAGACATCTCCCCTGTGCAAGAATGAACAGCTGTGTCCCTGCTCCAGTTTCTTAAGTCACAGATAGCTACCAGAATCTGCATTTTAGAGGAAAAAAGTCAAGTACTTTGAAAATGGGCCCAATGTTTTGGAAGTTTCTGAATTTTAAAATAATTTTGTTAAAAAAAGGTTTCGTATTCCTACATTTGTGGGGCCTTTCTACTGCCTCTCAATCTATTTTCTTCAAGTGCCCAGAGGGAAAAGCATGTGTGTATTCAAATGCCATTCTTCTCTGCTCCACTTCCACCATCCTTGAAAAATGAACCGAAGCTTATGAACAAGAGGAGGCCATTCAGCGCATCTGGAATATCTGGATGTTGACAGCTAATTAACCTGAAACATTGTAATAAGGGGTCAAGCAACTTTAATTCTGCAGGGCGGGAGGTTGCATAGGGCGGTGACTATTCTGTTTTAGTTTTTGTGAGGCTAGGTGAGGCCTGGTGATTCCGTATAGCAGCTGAAACTCATTTTATAGGACTTCTTGTGATCCAACAGTATTCGATGAAATACTTATTCACGAGCCACTGTGAGTGCATTCTGTTTGGATGAAGAGGGTCAGGAAACCCACAAAAAAGACTTAGCTATTTAGAATAATTTATCTGTCAAAAATGCAATGACAAATGCCCAACCATGACAAAGTTAAGATCGTCCAATTAATCAACGGGAATGTTCTGCACTGACAGTCTTGAATACAAAAGGCTATAATGGGACCCGATACAAGGATTCAAAATCCTCATAGGCACTAACAGGGAAGCACATCTCTGTTCAAAAGGTTGTGGGAGTCTGGAACAAGATACCCTGTTTTTTTTCAAGAAAGGACAGAATGAGATCCTTGGATCAATTAACTACTAATGATGAAGTGGGCAAGCTGGGCTGAAGGGGTTACAACTGGTTTTATCATCAAAAGATAATCATCAGTTTCTCATGTGTGTAATACTGTTACCCAAGACTCATCCATAACAAGTATCCTGCCAGATGAACTACTGTACCACCACTCTCTTGCTCAAGCAAAGTCACAATACAAGTTAGCAGAGCTCAACCCGCTCCATCTGCATTGAGTATTATGGCCTTATATATTCATGAAACTGCTGCCCGACAGATCTGAACAGATTCACACTGGAATAGGTCTGTACTTCATCAGGCCATGGGTTGGAGCTGAGCTAAGAAGAAATGATTTGAAATGAACCAGGGTAAAAGTTTGTCCTCAGCCATGAGTGCAGTGCATCAGCTGGAGAAAATGGACCCTGGGCTGCCATCACTGTGGGTGTGGCTGTGACTGTGGTGAGAGGAGAGGGGGATGGGCGTTGCCTTGCAGGCATCTGGAGGCATGAGGTTTGTTCTCAAGGCCACATGAGGAACTGAGTTGGGAATTTGGCATTTGCTTGCCTCCTGCCTGCATTATTACAGAGGCTTGAAAGCAGGGTGGGGGTCTGTGGTTTTCTCTGCTGAACGTCTGATTTCCTTTTCCTTTCCTCGATTTGACAGGCAAAGATTTCAAAGTAATTCCCGCAGCCAGGAAGCCGGTCCCGGAGAGCGGCAGGGAAGATGGTCAAGCACCTCCGAAAGGCACCTTCACTCGGGGTCGTGTGGCCGAGCTCGCCAAGAGCTTCAACGGGCTTCAGGTGTCCAGTGGGAAAAGCTCCCGTGTCAAGCCTCCTGTGCCCACCAAGCCAGCTCACCTGCAGATCGCGTCTTCTTCCACATTCAGGTAATCCGCGTGCCAGACGCCCACAGGAGCGCAGTGGTCTTGAGACGGTCACTGGGAGGGGCGTGCTGGAGACAGACCCTGCAGTTCCAGAAGACTTGCTCAGTGCAATGACAGAGACCCATCCTGGGCGGAAACTTTTTGGATCAATCGGGTGGTGTTAAATTATTATCACACCATGCATTTGTTTTCCCAAAACATCACAAGAATTTCGGAAAGTTCTCTGCAGGACTTGTTTTCTGTTTCTTTGAAGATCAGAGCAAGCTATGACAGAACACTACACACACTGTCTCAGAGATGATGTTATTTGTTTTTCTTTTTTTACTTATTGCTTATTTTAATGTTAATGAGTTTTACTCTTTCTATATAATAGTCTTGTTGCCTTTTAAAATGTATTGTTGTGCAATATGTACTTTCTTTAGTTGTCTATATAGAAATCATTAAAGTGTATGTGAGGTGAAGATCAGTTCTGCTAACTTCTACAGCAACAAGAGAGACGATACGTCAGTTAAGACTGAGGACACAAAAAAGAAACAAAAGATCAATTCACATAAATATTTGCTTAGTTTAATAACTTGTTAGATTTAATTTGTGTAGCTTCAGCTGTTGCCCTATGGGTATTTTGTGCAAATTGATTCCTTGAACAAAAAGCAGATAGGATATACTGTATGTCTTACTGTCAGTTTTGAGACAGTGACCTCACTATGACCGCTTTCCCATATCTAAATCTTTTATTAAATGGTTACTACAGGAATTTCTGTAAGTATTGTGCAGTGTGTTGTTTTGAGATACATTTTTCCTTTCCTTTCCTTTTTCAGGAAATGAAAGGTCAGAAATCAAAAAGGTTTTGTACATACAAATATATGGCCTTCAGTGAGTTACAAAAAATTATATACTGTATACAGTAATCCTATGACATTGTTTAACATAAGGGCCTGTATTCTGTTATTCTGGTACATGGATATCACTTGTGCAGCACCTGCACAGTGAGAAGCCATTACAGTCGGCCCAGGCTTTTAAGTCCAATGTTGTAATCAGGGGACTTATGTTAGCAGCACTGAACATCTTGAAAATGGCAGGCGATTTTCACCATGTACTTTATCGTCACAAACAAGACTACTAACAGCACACCTACACTGAACTGTTGAAGTCTGGTCCATTGTGGGTCTACAAATCAGGGCTACTGCCCCATATAGCACTCACACACACAGATGTACTGTATAAAGGAAACAATCCATGGAAGGTAATCAAAATGTGTTTCTAATGGTCATTTAAAAAAAGACATCTGTGTAATTGCTGTGTAGTTCCAAATCAAAACAAAGACCTTTGACATTTTTATATTATCTAAGATGCAGTCATACTGTACATGTCACATGATGATCATTGTACAAACTGTCTTCCACATACTTTAACTGCATTTTCGGATTACTTTCCATGAAGAACGCACTTCTAGAACACACTGTGAGAGAAACACAAACCACTAATTATATGACACGGGTGTTAGCTGGAGATCAGATGGACCAGACGGAAGCGTAATCTTTTCTATGTGGAAACAGTGAATGAAGTACTGGATATCAAATGCATGTAAACCAAAGAAAGGAAGGCGCACAGTTCCTAAAGCACACCGCCTTAATCCAGATGTTGAGGGCCTTTTCATTTTAAGTTTGAAGTGACACACAGGGAAAACACAGGGCCAGAATGGAAATTTGGGGCTCTTGAACATGTTTTGTAATTGTAATAAAACAGTACTGGGGTTGTTGCACTGTATTTTCTTGTAAATATTTTTCTGAAGGGATAAAAAGTATTCAGTGCAATGAAACATGAACAAATGCATTGGGCTGTTAATTCTGGCTGAACTTTATAGACCTCGGGATCAGATCCTTTCTAACCATGTTCCAGTATCCACTGAAAGGAACTCTTTTTTCCTTCGCACACCAGAAAGTATTGACCCAAATCTGAGTTCGTGTTGTGAGTTAAACAGTTATGCTTTCCTATTTGTATGGAGTTAATTTCTTGTGATTGTTCCAGGATCTGGGAAAGCAAATCTCCTGTTCTATTAGCTGTTAGCTAAACAGATTCACCTCCTTAGGAGACCAGGGCTTAACATAATTCTGATCCAATGGGTTGACTGTGCTTCTGTCCTCTGAAAGATCTGGAACTCCTTTTATTGTGTTTACTTCAAGGTCACCTTAGGACATGTGGTACCCAGATATTGCTCTACTGCTTCATGTACCCACTCAGCACCAGCTTTAACAAATAAAACCAAAACCCATATGGTGCTCTACCAAATATTATTATTCATATACAGTACAATATTTTAAATGATATTTAAATGATACAGCAATTATTCCAGTTAAGTTCAACTGATTTAAAAGGAATGACTTTGACATGTTCTTAACCCAAAGTCTTGGGGTCTGGTGTCAGTGGAGCAAACTGTTGAAGAGGAGCATGGCAATGTGCCTTATTTAGATGTTGTTAAATCTTATGGCAGGAACTCATATCCCATTACACCACCCTGACTTTAAAATACTGTACTGTTTAAGTTATAAATTCATCATGTACAAAGTAGGGATTTTCTGCACTGATTTTTAAATCTGTAAATATCTTAATTGTTAATAGGATTTGGAGGAGAGCTTTAATAAATTTGATTTATTGAACTACAGTATTTGGAGTTGCTTATCCTTGTCACTAACCAGTCACTGTCCCACCAGCTGGCACTAAATTCACCATGTGTTTGGATGTTTTTCAACGAGCACAGCCATAATGGACACACACAGAGCATGTGATATGGTATATGCAGATTTCTGATGGCTTGAGGTAAAGTTCCTCATAAAAGATTAAATCTCAAATTGCAGACGTCTTTGGATTGATTATTTGTAAACAGAAATTAGAGAAAACAAATAAGCGGTGAGTACACAACATGTGGTGATGTACTATAATTAGTGGAGTACTACAGGGGTCTGTACTAGGGCCAATTTATGTTAACGATTTAGGTTCTGCTGTAGTTAATAAAATAATAAAGTCCACAGACAATATCAAAATGTTGGTATAAGAATTAGATAATAAGAAGATAGATTTAGATATTAAGAATTACCAAACTGCAGAAGCAGGGAATGAAATTCAAAAAGACTTAGATAAAATGTAAGAATGGGCATAAATCTGATAGATTAATTTTAACATATAGCAAAAAATATGGTTGATGATGATGTTGAAACTTGCCAAATGTCCATTAAATCAAATTTTCTCAGTTCATAAACTCTATTATATTAGAAAAGTACACATAAACTATATATGCTTAGTGGACATTTTGACTTCATTTAGATCTTTTTGACTAAATGTGACAGATGTTATGTTGAAGTTTTATTATGAAATAATACAAAATGATATACAGTTTTGGTCACCAAATTACACACGACATACTGTTGTTCTGTAATCAGTTCACAAAAGAGCAACTAGGTAGATTCTGGGGCTTAAGAGAATGTCTTATACTGACAGGCTGAAGGAACTGGACATTTCAAAGAAGACTGAGGGGACCTGATTGAAGTACTCAAAATCTCAGTGGATGTCTTCAGAATGAAGAACACCAAAACACAAATCAAGAGACCCAGGTGGAAACTACTGTACATGGAAGTGCATTTAAAACTGAGAACAGGGTGCACTTCATTCATGGTGTTGTGGAACAATGGAACAAGCTGCACAGCAAAGTTGTTGAAGAAGACACCCTGACTTTTGAACAGGATCATCATATCAACCTGCTACTAATTACCAATGGTCTTCCTTTCCTTTGTAACCTTTACTAAGCTCTTATGTACAGTACCTGTGCTCTGTTATTATCAAAATAATGTAAGAATAAATCACACCATTAAACAAAGGGTCTTATGGAATTAGAACACTTATTTGGCACAGTTAGCGTTTACATTTTTCCTGAGCAATTTTAACAAGAAGCATTTAAACACAAGAATAAACTTTAAAAAAGTTTGATACTTTATTTCTCAAGCTTAATAACCACAGTCCCCTGTATCCTAAATATAAGGAAAAGTATTATCCACCAGTTCAACTGTCTTTTTACAATAACCCTTTCTCAATGAATTACACTTTAAAAGCAGCTTTCAATCAGACTAATATTTTTAAATATCATCATAAAAGGCACATTAGGACAGTTTTAGTGTTTGTTACCAGATCCTTCTGCCTTCCTTGAGTCATGTCATGGTTGAGTTATTCTTTTTCCTATTTGACAGTGAACATTTCCCACAGTTTTAACAAATCTACATAGTGCATCATAGCCATTAATAATTATCTAATTTATGATGTTCTGTAGTTAGAACCATCCACTTTAATCTTTGAGCAGTCAGTCATGCTTTTAAATGTCTCCAGCTGTTTTTTACATCAATCAGTTAATGTTAGTTTGAGACTAATTCTATTATTTTCACTTGAAAGAGTCTTTCAGTGAAGATGTACTGAAGGTAAAGTCTTTTGATGGATTGCTCACTTGGCGGATCTTATCTTCTGACTTTAAGAATACTTCAAGTTATAGAATTAAATATTGGAAATTTTGTTTGAAAAAATATGCATATAACTAAAACCCACATTTTTATTTTATTCTATATTTAATATACTGTACAGAAGATTATATATTCTCTAGAATTATTTGATGATCATATTTCTATATGTCAAAAACATTTAGTATGAGTTGCAGAGACTTTCAATGTTTTATACAGTTAATATGTCTATTTACATAAATATGCCTTTAATGCATAGCATGTAAAAAGAATTGGAAATCCTACTGAAAACATTAAACTAAAATACAGGCTATTGATATGTACAGCTCACCACAAAACGCAGACTTCTGTTTATTTGAATCAACATTGAAAACAGTTAGAAATCTGGAAAATACAGTGTTACTTTTATATTAAGTAATATAAAAAGATAGGTGTCACTATCTCCTGGTCTGGATTTTTCTCTGGAGGCCATTCCTAGTTAGCTATCTCCTGTCAACCCGCTTAGTGTGATGGGAAGAGCATTTGGAATAATTACCCTGGTATTCGTATTGAATGGCAGATCATTATGAGAACGTTTGCTGTACAGAAGTTCTGGTTCGAATGGCAGAGGCCAGCTCCCCAGAGAACCAGCGGGAAGGATCAGTAATGACTGGGACCCACTCTGCTTATACAGTAGAAGAATCTCACCAGCTTTCTTCAGCAGGGGGCTGCAAAAAGGCAAGGATTTTCTCCCATTTCGGCAGAAGAGAAGTTTGAGAAAAGCAATGTACCTGCACCTGAGAGCAAGGGGACCGAAGTCCAAGAGGATTGATAGTACTACTATTGAGAACTTGAGGATCAGTGGCAAACAGAAGTCATTCATTAACCTCCAATTACTTTACCTCTGGGAGGTATTACATGTAGTTTGTTCCTATTCTGTTTATACACAGAAAATAGTCCAAAGGCATGTGTAATCTGTATTTTTAAATTCTGCATTTGTACCAGTATAAGCTATTTCTATGTCCAGTTGTTCATTTTAGTCTATCAGGTGTCACTGAGATGCAGAAAACGTCTTAAAAATGATTATATCGAAACCATGTGAACCCCAGGATTGGTCATCGCCATAGACGAACTGGGAAGAACACATTCCCAGTGTACTTGCAACCTTTTCCACAGTTTTTAAGGAAACAAAACAGTTGATGAACATTCGTAAACTCGTGTTACGCTGATGTAGTGCTTGTACTTGGAAACTGACCCATTGCTTACCTGTGATTAAGTACAGTATGTGATCAATAGTATCACATATATACTCTGTGCTTATTCCTGAGGTAGGCATGCAGGAAAACAGCACAAAATGGGTAGAGAAATCAATCCAATCGTTAAGACTGGAGAATGTTAATTTCATTTTCCTCTGGTTATTGCAAGCGAAGGGAACAGAAGACTAGTAGTCCACTCAAGCAGTAGTCAAAGGCTCGTCGCCTCACAAAGTATTACTGTATTAATAATGTAGAGTAAAGGACCAACATCCTGTACCAAAGGGACAACAGTACAACATGAAAGACCGTAAAATAATTAAATAATGGGTTAAGCCCATTTTAACTTCTTACAATATGTCATAAGTGTTTTATATTCTGAACATAATATGAAAAATGAATGGTTTTGTGTCCTGACAGGCATAAAAAATAAAAAATGTCACTGAGATATTAAAGAAATTCTGGTTTTAATTTGACCTTAGAGACTGATTATTCATAACACGTTAATGGTATACATTAAGAGTGAACTCCATTCAGAAATTAATACATTCAAAGCGATACTTTAAAAGCAATGTATTATGAAAGGCCAAACTCTTGCTCTTCTCTAATGTACTGTATGTCATTTCATTACTGTAGCAACTTCACTTTTCTGGGAAACTACTGTCAGTGAGGTAAATTTTTAATGTGTTCAACAGATTGCATTTGACACCTGTCACATTCAGCTCCTTAGAAATAATTACTTAAGGTTTTGCAAAAAAAATATACTGTACCTGCATTTAGCATAGAGCAGAGGAAAAAGAAGGAAAGGCTTTTGACTCACCATCGGTTGCACCCTGGGCTGCAGAGACTTCCCCATCCTTCTTCAAATCTTCACACCCATGAGCTACAGTTCAGCTTTCATGTGACTCATGTGCTGCTGGAAAGGTGGACAGTTTTAGAACACTTCCTGTCTGGTCCCAGAGGCAGGTTGAATTCAGGACTTGCAAGGATGCTGAGCAATATTTTGGGAATAACACAAAGCATTTCAAAGTAGTCATATATATCCATAATGGTCCTTTTATGATCATTCACAAAGGATTTATAAACTACAAGTTGTCTCCATATAAAGTAAAAGTAGCACAATAGCCTTAAGAGTGTTATTGATCTATTTGATACAGTGTCTTTTAAGTATCTTAGTAATAATAATTTAGTTTTGCTTCTGTGATCCAACTACAATACTGAAGTGGCAAACCTTTTCCTTATAAGGAACGGTTTTCCCTTCCAACTGTCTTTAAGTTTTACTTTCCAGGTGAAAATAAAGCTTTATAAAGCTATATTTCATTATTCCTTGAATGAAAGAAACATAGACTTTCAATGCATGGAAACATTTCACTTTAAAAGAATTAAAGAAGGCACACATTTCGTTCACATTTAAAACTTCAGCTGAACCATGGAATCATTCTGGAAGTAGTCTCTGGCTGAAGGTAACATTACATGCATAAAGTGCCAATGAGCTCGAGAAAAAAATGTTCAGGAAAAGTGAGAACAACAGTCAAAGATTAGTTACTATTGTATATACGTTTGGAAAGTCAGCAATTTATACAACAAAAATGATCTTTAAAGCTTATAATCCTTTCTATTCCTCTTGGCTGCCCTCTGCTTGTCATTAAAAGTAAAACATAAAAACTGCAAGGAGCCAGTACTCAGTACAGCTGGGGAAAAACAAACACTATAATTAGGATAATGACTGACATTGTTGTTTTACAGGGTGATTTATGAGACACGATGAATAAAGAAGAAATTGCCTGTGTAACGGTGTTATTTTACATCTATAGTACTCCTGAGAAATCAGATTGTAGAATATTTAAAGTACATGAAAAGCAAAGTGAGACATATGAGTAACGAGAGGAGCACTCTACAGAGTGAGCTGAAACTGTCCACCTTCAAATCTGAGAGTTTTCAGTTGTGAATAAATCTTTTCTGTCTGGCACCTGTACTTGTTAGCACTGTCATGTCCTGTTACTATTGTTGATTTTTGTCTTTTATTTCTGTTCGTCATCTCTGTAACAGTGGTGTGACCTTCTTGGACTGGTTATCATTGTGAATGAGAATCTGTTCTGCACTGACAGCTTGGAACTGATTAAAGGACTGAATAATTATAGTTAAATATATTATTTTCTTTCTTGTTAAATTGCTTTCTGATTGTTGCATTTCAGCTAAAATAATACCTTCTAAGCAATGTGCTTAGAAACAGGAGTCACTTCTTTACACAAAACGTTATTTGGGTCTTAAGCTGCCCAGCCATGCGGTTGAAGCCGATACCCTGGCTTCTGGCAAAACTTGATGGAGTCTCATGGAGTACAGCTACCAGACACAACGGATGGGCCCGTAGCCTCCTCTCATTTGTCACCTTTCTTATTTTCTTATATGTTCTGAAAGTCTAAAACAGTTCTGTTAATACACCATGCAGTATTGAAACATCAACAAGTCATTTCTTAAAAATTTCATTCCTGAATTTCTGGAATCTTGAAAAACAGTTTTACCCTTCAGAGACATTTTTGCTCAAGTAGACAAGCAAAATGCCAAGACCATTAAGCATTAAATTATGGCTTCAGTCATGTGCTTTATGAATCAAGCCCTGTGAGCTGAAAACCGTTCTCTGCTGATGCAACTGAATATCTGAATAAAGTCTAGATATTTTGTGTCCATTCTGCTTATATTTGTATTCTGGATCAGTTTAAAAGCACACTACAGCAATAATCTCTTGGTGAGATTGGGAACCGGGTGATGTTTCTTATTGTATATAAATGAATTCCCATGAATTTTAGAAGAAGGGGAGACACTTGAATTGAATTTGATGTAATGAAAGAAAAGTAGCAAAAGAAACAGCAGAAGTTGCTTCTGAAATTAAATGCCTTGATCCTTCATTCTGATATTTTTTGTTTTGGTGTCATTTTTACTTATTTTCTATAAGAGATATAGAATGGAAAGCTCCAGTAATGGCAATTCAAAGCCACACATTGAAAGACTCTTCCATATTTTGGGGGACAGGCTTCTGTTTGGGCTGAAGATACTGGAGACGCTGGAGAGACTCTGATGTGGGAGAAAAAAGAGTCTGTTGTGTGCTGTGTGAGAGAGAGAGAGACGCCAGTAATTCTGTTCTTGCGGATGTCTGAAAACTGGTCTGGCAAGGGGCAACACACTGGTCTGACTGAAGCAAAGCAGCCAGGCAATCCAACAATTAAAGACACTATTAAAGCAAGAAAAGATCAATTGAGCCCAGAACATAAAGCCCACCATGTGACAGATTCCAGTAAGGACGTGATACACAATGCCTAGGGCTAGTACATGCCTGCTGTGTGTCTCCGTACATGATTAATTTGACTCAGGGCAGAAAGCTGCAGGCGAGAAGACTGCGGCAGGAGAGAAGACTGTTAACGCTTTCCACACAGAGGGAGCCCATCAGACAGTGCCGGCCAAAGGGACCCCAACATCAAAGCATTTACTGCTGCTTTCACGAGCAAGGGAGCCTTTAAAAAATGTTGCCAAGACAAAGCAGCCGCAGAGAGTTTATCAGATGTCGTGTCTCGAAAAGGACAATGATTCACTTACAACTCCGCGTCAGAGTTAACTGCACAAAGTAGTTTTTCATTACCATTTGTTTCTGGTTAAGATTCTCTAGACGTAAGAGCAAAATCGGCAACAGTCCTTTATCTTTCTGTGTCCAGACAGTGAAGGAGACATCAGGACTCGGGCTGATGGAAAGCAGCTCTCTGCACTGGTTCAACGTAAAGGCAACAAGGCCTTTAAAAAGATCTGTTGTGACATGTAGACTATTGCGGTTATTTCCTTAACTCACCCCAGGGTCTTGCTACAGCCTAGTGTCACCACAAGAAGATAGTCAGAAATGCAGTCTTCCAGTGAGTGTCCAATTTCTGCTAATTTTATCAAATTTCCTTCTGTATCTCACAATGCAAGATATCACATCTAAAAACACCCTATTAATACACTGATGGTCAAACGTCACTCTGATAGCAAAGATTCTGATGGGAACAAAAGATGAGGTCACATGTTCTTCCTCACCAGTTGCAGAGTTTATTTTCTTTCTCAGATGTACTGTAACTCAGTAAATGAGTACAATTTGCCTTTAGAAAACACTTTGCTCCACATATAATTTTCCCTGTATGTTTTAAAAAACATTTATTTTTTATCTTAAGGATCAAAAATATGGATATGGATTTTAAGCACAAATGTACAGTGATCAAGGACCCAAATTTCTCAACTGAGGTTATATAAATATGATATACTGTACATAACTCCTCAGTATTTTGTGAAATGTCCAGAGCTATTTAATATTCATTCCCACGAATCGTAATGACTGCTCTTAACTTGCACCATAAACCTGAGAGGAGTTCCTTGGAAGCTATAGATGTACATCTGTCTTACTGATCAGATCTCCATGGTGGCTGTCTTTGACTTTCAATGCAAAAGACGAAACCAGAAATCTGTTTAGGCAGCTCTGAGCACCCCCCCCCCCCAACAGAGTGAAATGGTCAGAGCTTATTAATATTCATTTCCATAATTCACAGCTACTGCACACTCTTAACCTAACCTAAGATGTGTGTCTTGCAAGATATAGACATCCAAAGGTTCACAACTAGCCCACATTCAAGCCAAAACATGATAAATATGGAAGTGATTTTTACAATCACAACATTTAAAGTAAACTTCAATTTATTCATAAAATAATAAGAGCACCCTACACATTAGAGACGTTGTTATACCATGTTGACTTTTTTTTTCTGTTTTGCGTTCAGTACAGATGTGAGTGTGAATCAGCCAAGAGCCTTGTCCTGATTTCCATGGGCTCAACATGCTATTGGGTTGTACTTGAGTGTTATGCAGCTGAAACATTTGGCTAGTAAGTATAAGATGCAACTGATCATACAGGGCAAGCTTTTACTTTTCCCAAGGAAATATCCACATCGACAAAAAAACTAAAGTACTTCTAAATTACTCCTCTTATTACTTCATCTCTCAGCAATTCTGTGATCATCTCCATTACACATCTATAATACGGGGATGTCTCTGTATAACTTTGCGCAATATGTGTTATTTTATTCAACTGTGCTCCTGAATACCAAAAAATAAGATGCATGCTCCCGAACAACTTCATTTTCATGTTAGGCAACAACAGTGTTTCAAGCTGGAAATCAATGCTTAACTTAAATTGCTACTTTAATTTAGCTGTTGAGTCCTTCAATGGATTGCTTATAAGTACTCAGTACAGCACTAGCACTGGAGCAGAACAGAACATGTAAACTCAAGCCTCTTGGAGCAAAATTAGCCTTTTAATGATTTACTAGGCTGTACTCCATTGCACTGTGAAGAAATGGTATGAGTATTGCAGACATTATTAATTTGTAAATGAAATTACATTTTTATCTTGAATATAAATAATATTGCTATGGACTTTGAGAAGACTCGGACATAGTTGTAAGAATATGGGGTACATAGCCACAAATACAACCTGTTAGCTGAGGCAGGGACCTCTGGTCAGAACACTATAGGCTGTGATTCGAAGCACATTAATCAGGCCTGGTTGTGCTTTAAATTAATCTATTTAGGTGTATTTTTTCACTAGTTTTTAGGTATTAGCTTATAGTAGCACCATTACTTCCCAGCACCTCAGATTCATACAATTTTGGAAAGTAATTCAAAGTAACATCCTGAGCAATCAGAATGTTCAGTTTCTATTATCATAATCTGTTACAATTAATCTTAGAAAAGCCTGTAGCTTGAATAAAGTTCAAAATTCTAATTTATGGGTAATCAAGCACATCAACAAAATTGCAGTACACTGAAAGATATTATGAGATTTAATTAATATAAAAGCATGTACTGTATACACAGTGTAGGGTTGAGAAATAAAAGCAACTTTAGCTGTTATGAGGCAGTCCCGCAGATTAAATGAACTGTCATTACTCCACAATTAAACCACTTTGTTGTTTCTGAAAAACACTGAAAATCAGAAACCCCAAAATTGAATGTGACTGGACTGTTGTCAGTTTCATATCATATAGTTTCATGCTGGTAGGGGTCTTGCAAACAATAGAATTAGAAGTTACAGTTAAATAAAAGGGAGGAGAACATTGCATTTGGTTCACCTTCCTTGTCTGGTTCGTAGTAACATCTTCACCCATGACTGACCTTTACCCCTTCATTTCCTGGTTTGGTAGCTTTGTTCTATACAACCCCTATTGTAACCTATTGTATTGTAGGGGTGTAACCCCGGCATCCTGGCCAAATTTCCCATTGGCCCTTATCAATCATGGCCTCCTAATAATCCCCATCTATGAATTGGCTTCATTACTCTGCTCTCCTCCCCACTGATAGCTGATGTGTGGTGAGCGTTCTGGCGCACTATGGCTGCCGTCGCATCATCCAGGTGGGGCTGCACATTGGTGGGGGTGGAGGGGATCCCCATTACCCGTAAAGCGCTTTGAGTGGAGTGTCCAGAAAAGCGCTATATAAGTGTAAGCAATTATTACAATTATTGTCTGAGAAAGAGATTCTGTCAGTTTCCGGTCCCACTTCTGCTTTAACTCAATTTTGTTAATTTGCCTCTCATAGTGGATTAAAGAATTTAGTTTTGGGCAACTATTTGGTTTGACCCAGTAGTTCATGTTGGGTACTTGGATCCTGAGTGGTCATTTAGTCCTCTTCCCTTGCCAGAATCTGAAGAACTGCTGTATCTTCTTAAATCTTGTCTTTGCTCTTGAACTTGTTCCAGGTCAGAACATCCTGTTATGGTGCTCAGACCTGCATCTACAATTCTGCATGAGGTTGCACGAGAAGCATTGTATCTCGTCTGTCTTGATTGACAGTGGGAAGGTAAATGCAAATCAGTGGTTTGTGTGGAATTGAACTTCATGTACAGTATGTGCGCTACACATGCCTGGACATTTTAAAATCAGGGCACAATCATAGTTTGAGTAACAGATTTGCCTTTTGTTTGTGACATAATCTTGACCATAAACTAATTATTAGGTGAGAAATAAAGTCAAAGCGCTGTTCAAATATTTTAGATAGTTTCTTAAACTAAAACATCAATGAAATCATGTTTTGTGCATCACACCATATTAGTTTGATAAACAGATGGAACTCTGTGGTCCTGCTGCAAAGTTTAGTGACGGTGTCCTGCAGAAAAAGTAAAAAAACAAATACAATTAAGTGAAGTTCTAGCTGCTTACAGGTGGTATTCAATCCCTTCATGTGTAAATGTCGTCTTCTTCTTCTGATAACATTCATTCATGTCTTCAGATCTCACTGCTCACAGCAGTGGGTTTAAGACATGCTTATCTGCATTGCTCATTGGGCTGTTGGAACTATCTGGGACCTCCACCAGAGAACCAGGTGCATTGCAAATATCCACTTATGGTAAACAGGCATTTTACAAATAATTTTGCTGGATAAACCTTTGGTGCAAGGGGGATCTGTGATCTTCTATTAAGGCTATTAAGCTCTTTCTTAAGGCTCGCCTCCCTGAAAATGCTCTTAGGGAGAAGGGAAACACTGGTAAAATGCCATGACAATGCTGAACACGAATGCAGAAGGCTATATCTGGCCTTAAGGTACAACATTCACCAAAAGGAAGTAAGTTAAAACATAGAAAATTAGAAGAGACATATTCACTGTTTTACACTTTTCATTCTGAGAAATTGTTAAAAGGACAATGACATTATGAAAACATTCTCAAAGCGCTACTGAAAACACTACACTTTGGGTTACAGGGGTTAGTACTGTAAGTCCTGCTTTGCTCCAAATCATTCAAGTACACGTTTTCTGTGGCTTACTGACATGGTCAAATATTCATTATGTTGAGATAATCACAGATTAAAAATCTAATTTCTTTACTTTAACATGGCTGTTATATGAATACTGTAAAACAAAACTTAGATCAAAACCAGAATTTCTAAACAAAAGTTTTTTTTACTCATATTTAGTTCCTTTCATTTTGCTTTTAATGTAAACACATAATTTATATCTTGTATTTTAAGTTTTGTAACTAGAAAAAAATGTTATAGTTAAAAGGAAAACAAATCATGCCACCCATGCACATGTTCAAAAGGTGTTATTATTAACATAAGCATGGCTTAAAGGTCATTCTGAATTTCATAGCCCATAAAATATGTACCAAGGGATCAATCAGAAGATTTTACACTACAGTGATTGTTACAGCACTTCAGCATAACAAAACTGATTTTTTTTCATCTAAATATCCCATAGTCAACCAGTGATAGAGATAATAAGTGGGTCCCTCATTGTAAAAGTCATTTCAAACAATAAATAATACAGTAACTTTTTGCTTTAGATTGCAGTGAAAGAAGAAGACATTGAGCACACAGAGGGTTAATCTTTTCCAGTCCGTTCAGCATTAACTGGAAAGGAATGAAGTGTCAAGCTTGTTCTCACCACAGCAAGCCATTGGAAATTCAACCCCCCCATCAAACAACCCCCACCCCCAGCAACCTCCCACTGCCGTGACCAAATTATTTTCTAGCCTCCTGAGAGTCAGCTTGCCAGACAAAATCTGCAACACAACCCTGATTCATTACAAAAACACGCAGCTGCACGATCCTTTCCTCGCAACGCATTTTCCTCCACGTCTTTTGAAGCAAAAGGCTTTTTATATCCATTCGGACCTTTTGCTCTGCTTACATTTGGTGGACTTTAACACTCTCTGACAAAGCAGAGAAATATAAGGCTTCTCTTCAGAGGGTCAGGGTATGAAGGATTTTGTGTCAGTAAAGAACCACAACTACAGCAAGCGTGGGATTTGTTTTCCCTCAAAAATATATATAACAAGGGAGTAAAAGAAAGGCCTGTGTGCGAAGAAAACCCGAATACCACCAACCCCTTTAGCTGTGCCAAACTGGTTTAAAAAAAATCTCTGTTTTATTTATAGTGCTCTGTATCCATGGAAACTGGAGAGGTCATGGTAGCTAGGCCTCTGTTTCACCCTGCTCAGGGGATTATGATTTCACAGTAGTTTTCAGATGTGCAAGGAAGGTGGGTTAGCAACTCGCTACCAAGCTCAGGCCCCCAGACTTGTGCAATAAAAACCTCGGGCAGTCGTCAGAGACACTACTTCAACTCACATCATCATTTTGTTTAAAAAACACAACTAGTAGACAGATTTTTTTTAAAAAAAACTTTGAGGAGTTGATCCTGTAAGCAAATTAGTAATTTCTTTTGGGTTTTTTTTTCACAATAACATCTTCTGTACTGTATTACGTTTCATAAACGCTTCACGATAACTTTGATCTGAATGTATTGCCGTTTTTACCTCCCCAGAGATGCCACGACTTGAGTGCATGACGAGAGGACAGACACTCACAAGGGAGGCAGGCTCATTCCACCCACAAACTGTAGCTCATTCAGATGAAATGGGACTAGATTGGAACAGCCATAGTTAAAAATAGTTAAAATAGCCCGTAAATTTATTGATAACATGCGCTCTTTTGTATTTGCTTTATTCTTTCTAAATGCAAACATACTTTGTATTTACTGTATATTCAATTAGTACCAGCTTCATTTCCTGGTCTGAATGAATGGTGCTCCTTCTTGCAAACTCAACACAACCTTTTCTGCGTACACGAATGATCCACATCTTGGTACATATTGCCCCTTAGTGGGTGCAGAGGATGCATTCATCCAGCATGACCACTTTTTCAATTCATCAGCTGGAAGATATGTTAACAGTCCTGCTTTGTTCAGCTGTATCAAGGACAGCAGAGACCCGTTGAGTGCCACCCCAGAAATTGCACAGAATGGTGCAGGTGATGCCCACAGACAGATGACATTAAGCACTGGTCCCATAACTGCCTAAGACAGATGTGGTTGGAGGGAAAGGGAAGAGTGTGATATATACTAGAACTAATAGCCACTTCTTCGTGTGCCAGTGGGATGTGATAATGAACAGGTGTGTGAGACTGAGGTTAGGCATTTCGCGGATGTTCAGTTTTACCTACAGAAGGCCTACAGTATCCTAGAGCGTCTTTGGAAAGGCCTTGTAATGAATATGCATTGCCACCCCTGTTCAATATTACACTCACCCCATGTTGCAAGCGGAGTGATTCAGGGGCCGCAGGTTAATTACAGGAAGAACAGCTCAGAGGGCTGCAGTGAGACAGGAGACACACCTACAGTATGATACTTATTTCAATGTCTTTCTTTCCAACTCTGTCAGCACTGCCGACCTGCAAAGTTAAGCTGTATGAGCAGTTTCTCCTTTGTGCAGCAAAATTCTACTAGAAGGTACAAAACTCCTTTATTAAAAGTCCAAAAACATCTTAAAAATTCAAAAGCTATTCATGCATTTAAAAAAAACTATTTGCAACAAGATCAGTATTTTGTAGGTCTGCTGCTAGAGGCAATGATACCTGGTATCATAACCAGGATAAGATAAGGACATCCGGGCTCAGGCCCAGCTCATGCTGTACATTAGGTTGCTTTGAACAAGCTGCTCTCACCCACTGTTCATGAAAGTCCTCCGACGTTCTTCCTATTTATCAAAATTTGTAATGAACCTCATGGAACAAGTGGTGAAGCTGTTGGGTTGAGGAATGTCCATCTCTAACGGGCTAATAGAAGAGAATGTTTTAGTCTTGAACAGAGGGGACTATATAGGGACCTCATTCAAGTATTCCCAACCATAAAAGAGAGTGACCAAGACAGCCCTGTGGACATATCCCTTGTCAAGACTAGAACTCAAACTAGAGGACAAGGGGAAACTAAGGGGAAGCATATTAAAAATGGATAAAAAAATAGGCCACTACTTTACACAAAGTGCTATTGGAGTAAGGAACAAGCCACCCAGCTGTTGTTCAAACCAATACCCTGTTGTCTCTCAGGGAAAGGCTGGATTGTCTCATTAAAAAAAAAAACATTCAAGATGGTGCAAATGTCCTCCTTTTATTTGCAAATGTTGTGTTAAGATCTTATATTCTTACAAGCTGTGGGGTGATGGAAAACCACTGCTCTCCAGTTAACTGAAAATCAATGTCAGTCACAAACAATAACTTAAATTAACCCAAATCCTCAGCAAATGATGCATATTATGTACTAAGTGTGTTTCTGGATGATTTCCTCACAAAATGAAGGCCAGCTGTTTGAGAGTGGGAGTGAGGGTTAATGGTTGTAAAGTGTTTAGGGAAGACATGGGATTTGGGGTTGGAGGTGGAAGATGGAAAAACTGGACAGATATGTTTGCCTTCTGTGAATCCACTCCATTACCATGTTATGCATATTTGATAAGACAACAGGTTTGCTGGCATTTCAACGTACTGACATTTGGCCTCTTAAAAGATTCCTTAAAATGCTTTAAATTTATAGTGCTTCACCAAAACCTTTATACATCAAAGTGCTTAGTGCCATAGTATTTCCTCTTTTTTTCAGCACAGAAAAAAATGTCCACAATAAAAACAGGCTAATTAATCTCTGGCTATAGGTCAAGCTTTGACTCTTTTATAGGGAGTAAGAATGAGAGAAAGGCTGTGTATTGTTGACAAAGGACAGTGTGATTATTGAGCATCTAAGCACTTCATGAATTAGATTTTGAATCAGAAGTCTATTTCATCTTTAACATTTTCCATTATTTCAATCTTCATCAATGAGAACTTTATTATCTGGAAACTGTGGAAATTTTCTCAGTACCTCATGAATGTTTGCCACTTCTTACAGACAATAGGGTTAAAGTAGTAGGTGCCGTTAAGAATGAACTATATTCAATGTATTAACATCAAAAGTAGGAATAAGGTCAGAATGACCAGTGAAACACGAGTCAGGAGGGCACAAGTGGAAACTGGGTGGAAGTGTTTTTGCATCTGAGAACAGGAGACACTTAACTCTCTATATTCAAAGAATTGAGGGAGTACAAAACAAGCTACCCAGTCATGTTATTGAGGCCAATATCCTGTTTCATTCAAGAAACAGCTGGATGAGATCTTTGGATCAATAAACTACTAATTTCCTCCTCTCTCATGTTTTTATGTCTACTTATTTAAAGCATCTTGACTCACAATGACAACTCCTATACCCACACAAGGAGAATGAAGAGGTAAAGACAGGCCCCACCAACCTGCCTGTCCTCCACGCTCTTCATGTGACAGACCTTCTCTTCTGTAGACAGACCACAAGCTCTGCTGCAATTCCCAGGACCCTTAGGGTCCAATTGGGTAGAGGTGCAAGTCCACGAGACTGCACACACCCAGGAAGTGACCCCAGCTGGCACTGACCCAGCTGTGCGCTGCCATTAGGCCCATCTGAGTCACACCTGGCTGTGGACGTAGCCCAAGCCTGAATGTGCAAGGTCTGCAGAGTCCAAGCTGTGATGGCTGTGAGCACCCTGACACTACAAAGCATTATTAAAACATTGGGAAGGGGAAAAAATTGCAGCTACAATGAAATTTGATTCAAAATCTAGTATGAAGACTTTCCTTTTCTCTTAGTTTTTCTTAAATGCAATTCTTTGTGAATTCTAAAGTAAACAGATCTTTCTTGTAAATGTACCACAATATCAAGAGAAATCGTCTAATCCTTAGTCCTTCTGCCGCTGACCCTAAAGGCCCAATCTTTCTGATCTAGTGATTGGATAGTTGCAAGAAAAAAAGTATGTGACTTTCCTATTGTTAAAAAATATCCCAGACCTCATGGGAGCAGGAGAAGACATGCTGAGGCTTACATCCCTTGTAACTCATGATAGGACAGCAGCTGAGAAAAGCAGTTTTACTATTGGTTATTTCACCACAGGCTCTTCACAAACAATAAAGGAAGCCTTGGAGTACACTGTGCAATGTAAGCAAACAGTCAGCTCACTGCAGTGCACTCTGGCCAGTACAGAATACCTTGAAGGCTCTGTCGGCACGCCTCTGGTTTTTATCGACAATGTTCGATCAATGCCTTGAAACGTGCATGCTGCCCTTCCCAAGGTGATGCACAGTCCAAGGGCTGGAAGAAGGTTGTTTTCAGTTTATACTTGCAGATGCAGAGGGAAACTCTGGTGTATTTATTCTGTAAATGTGACCTGTGTATGAATTAGAAAGCAATGTTATTTAAAAATAAAAGTTTGAGCCACTGTAGTACATATTAAAAGGAAACAGAATCTTGCTGTAAATGTATTGAAAAAGAGGCACAACTGTCCTTGTCCACAGGAATCAGGCATTTCAGCATCCTCATGAAACCTCAGCTGAACCAACAGCAGAGAGGTCAGTCGTGCTGCTTGGCTGCAGGCAACTGAATTGCAAAAATATATATGGACCCTCCTGAAATCATTGGCACCCAATAGCACAACCTGCTGCTCAAAGAAGAGCCAGGCTGTGCTTTCCAACAGATCTGCTGAGTGACGTGCGATGACCTGCAGTGTCACAGGCCCATTCATGAGCTGTGATCATCTGCTACACAAAGAAAAGCATGTAGCGGATTTTTAGATCTATTACACTTCGCCTGATGGTTTAATTTATTGTAGTTTTCATAATGAAGTTTTGGAGGCCTCATTCAGTCCTTTCCTAAAGAAGGTCAGCTTGGCTTCCCCCAGTCTTTGTAAAAAGTGTTTCCTGTTCTCAACACCATGTGTGTAAACTACTGGCATATTGGTTGAGCCTGTCTTCTTGTGATTTAGACAGATTCAAACCCACATTGTAAGTATCTGCAAGCTGCATAAAAATGTCAGAAAACCTGAACAGGCTGCGATATGATAACACAAGATCACTTACTCCAACAAAACATTATCAAAGAGCACAATTCTCTTTGACTTAATAAAGTAAAACAAACAACTATGTAATAAAGCAGTCAAATCATCCTACATTAATATTAAAGAAGCCATCCTAACAATCACTATTATTGTTGTAAATGCTTGTAAATTGTGAATTTGTTTTATACAATCTGTGACAAAGGGCTTAGGAACACCATCATCACATGATCTCTCTTAAGGTCTATCATAAGTATCTTATTTGCTCACCTTTTATCATTGCCAACTTGGAAAAAAGTTCATTATATGTTGGTATTGGTTGTTTGCATAGGTCTTACCTGTTATAGATCCACAGTCTGACCTTATCTGTTTGTTCCTCCATGTTATGTTAAGTTACAGAACCTGTCTCAACCCTGGATTAAATGGAGGCTCCCCTGTCCATCAACAGGAGCTGAGGGGCGGAGTTTATTGTATTTAACCTTGCACTCATGGTGTAGCAAGTTAGTCTTGTCTGTGTGTAGTAACCTAGTTTGTTTGACTTTAACATAGCATGGTGTTTATAAGCTTGTTTGGAATATCCACTGAATACACCAGTTTAGTACTTTATTGAATGTTTTCTTTTTTTTTAACTATTTTTTCATCTTAAAAGTACTTCAAGCGCGCTTCATTTTGCACTATGTTGTTCTGAGATTTATTTTTATTACTTCTGTGACAACCCCTGGGCTTTCATGTGGTTTTGTCACACTACTAAGACCATGACACACCCACAGAAACAATTGCCAGGGACCCTGCAATTGCTATAATCAACGATGTACAACCTGTAAACATGGGAACCCTGGTATGCAATTAAGTTGTTTAAGTGAGAACAAGCAGTTAAGTTCTATTGTTTTGGAAGCAGCTGATTAATCCGTTGTGGACACAGATTACCTTTAGAATCAAACTATACCCAACAGGTTAGGACCACAAGGGTAATGTCAGGTGTCCAGTAAACCCATATACCAACAACACCTAGGAAACACCATGACTGAAAATTTAACATGGTCTTGCCTACAGTACAACTGGCTCAGGGACTCAGCAGGACTATACTTAGCAGGTTAGGCAACTGGCAGACCTGACCTTTTGGGCTGGGATTGTGGGCAGAGTCATGTGATGTATATCGCATTCGTCAAGTGTGTGAGAATGTGTGAGAAAAGTATATCGTATTGTTTAAATAATAACACATTGCATATTGAATATGATACACTATAGCGAAACAGAAAACTGGAAGACATAAATTAAAAGTATGTGGAAGTGAATTTAAAACTGAGAACAGGAAGCATTTCTTTACACAGTAAAGTAAAGTCACAGAGTTGTGAGATCATGGAATAAGTTGCCCTGCCATGTTGTTGAAGTTGCTGACCCTTTTATCAAATGGCTGGATACAATTCTCAGATCAATTAACTACAAACCGGTGGTTTGTTACCTCTCCAATGTTCTTATGTTATTGAATTACAAAATATTATTATCTTTATTTACTGTGTCATTAATCTGACAGCTGTACAAATATTGTTCATAAGAAACTACATTACAGAAGGCAGAATCTTAGCGGTATCTGGAGTTTGTTTTTTGGTAATTCTGAACACACCGTGGAAACGTTCTTTCAGGTTCCTGGAAGAAGAAAACTGAGACATCGGATAGCATCAAATTATTTTTAACAGAACGACTTTTATAAAACAATTCCGTGCTGCTCTATTTCTTAAACTCTTTCAGAAATTCCTGCCAGCCGACGCAAAGGTACTGTAGGTGCAGATGCTCCACTGACATGAACTGTAAAGAGACTGAGCTGCCTCAGGACGAGCTGGTTATTGGCGTGAGTCAGATCGCCTTCTCGTCATTATCATGCAGAACAAGGAGGCTACTGTGGCCGCAAGGATGGGGCCCCAGTGGCTTCCAGGCCTATGCCTTTCTCTCTGCTTGCGGCTGCCAGTGAGGGAAGATGTTTTTCTCCCCTCTTTCTGGGACGGACTCCAAGTATGGTCTCCTGATACCAGGGAGGAACTGTATCCATTCCGGCAGCCCCACCTAGTCACTTTAATGGAGACCAGTGCTGCTCTCAGGCACCACAGAGGCCACAAGACAGCCTGATTGATGGGCCCGAAAGCACTGATAGCTCACGAAGCATCATCACTCCTTTAACTGTTCACAGGAATGGGGATTCAGGGGAGGACATGTCACTCACCAATTAGAAACCCACCAAACAGCTCGACGGAAACAAAGGGAAATGTATTGTTCGTGTTTTCTGTCTCCGTGCAGGGCCGTGTTCTGCTGTGTCAAAGATTAATTTGTATCCAAGTCATGAACAAAAGTTGGCAAGCCCCCTTCCAGATGATGAGACAATGTAACAATCTGGGCGAATGACATTCCAGCTCCCATGAAACAGGAGCTGAAGAGACTATAAGGAAATTAAAAGTAAAAAAGGGTTCATGCATTGTAAAATCATAAAATCAGATTTCGGATTTTTCTTTTTTGTTTCTAAAAAAATGACTGTTTATCTACAGCTTGTCAACTACAAAAAATATGTAAATCATTGCTCAAACCTTTTAACTGCATTATCTGTCATAGGGATCCATTTCATAGTACTTTACCAAATAAAGTGATTAATAAATGTATGCACCTTTGGAAAGACTTTACTGGCATTTAACTTAAAACTGCATCACATCCTTCGGTTACAAATTAAAAAAAGAACTGATTGAGGCTTTCTGTTTTTCTCCTGTTTCAGTCCAAAGGAATCACCATCACATCCAATGTGCTTTTATTCTCAGCATATGGGTTCTGGTATTATCTTTTTAAAAGTGGTCACTTCAAAATTGCAAAATGTAACTCTTCATGAACCATTTTTATTGACAGATTTTATTTTGTCAGGCTTTTTAAGGGACTTCTCTAGATATGTATTAACATAGCATTGTTTGAAGGTAGCTTTAGATTAAACCCTTTTAAAAAATAAAAATGTTCGCAGTCTTTTTCACCATGATAGAGACATTCAGACAGCTTTCCCTTTGGGTTGTGGTTTGAATACATAAAACAGAAGCCCATATTTGGACACCAAAGAAACAAAGACCTCTTATTACATGTCAGCAATAATTGTTGACATGAAGCCATCAGAAACTATTAAGGAACCATTAGGGGATTTTGATTATAATATGGTATGCTTTGAAGTACATTTGTACAGGTAACATTCAAAGCAAAGGTCTACAATTTCTGAAAAGTAGACTAAGAAGGAATGGGACAGTGTTTAAGAGAAGTAAATGGATAAGATAGATATGAATCAGTAGAGAATGAAGGGCTACAGTAGAGGAATATTCTGCTGGAAATAAAGACATGGATTAATCTCAAGAATTAGTTCAACAAAATATAAAGCACTACAGCAGCAGGGCCACATCAACCCTTTAAACACCTTTTAAATGGCACCATTTAAAAATATGTAAAGTATTAATTAATCAAAAAACACCATATTTTCCCCATATCCATTGCTTTCCAAAATAAGGTTAATCGCTGATCTTGACAAATACATTTTCTGAAAATCTCTGATATAGATGTTCTTTGTGTACTCTAAGCAGACTTAATGCATTTGAAGATAACAGCTTCTTTGCATGATCTGTGAAATCATACATCTCAAAAATTGCTCATTGTGAAGTAAATCTAAATACACTTTTTACTAACCACAATAAATTCTGTCAGCCTTTTCTTCTGGTAGCTGTTGATTAGTTATTATCTATTGATTTCACAACTATACAGTATAAAATTAACCTCCATTATCAATCTAATAGAACTACATACTGTAGTTCACACAATATTAGCCCACATGGTTTGATAAATAAATGTAGACAGCTAGCATGTAGACATTTTACTGAAAACACCACATACATTGATAGTAAAACAAAATTGTGTTTTTAAATTAGCACATCACTGTAAGGTATATTTCCCTTAAGTAATATCTGTCAGTAAAGAATTGACATATCCTCAGAGGCCCATGTCCATGGTAAACTTTCCCACATGATTTCATAAATCGATTAAGACAAAATCTAAGGAGAAAGAAAGCACTTTACAGAATAATTAAAAAAGAGCAACACCCAGTCAAGGAAAGAGTACAATGAATTGCAAGTACAGGTGAAAAAGGATGTTACAAAGGCCAAGAAAAAGACAGATATGAACATTGCAATGAAGGATAAAATGAAGGATGAAGGATGAAGGATAAAATGTGCTTTTGTTCATTGTTACAACAGTGAATGATGAGACAAGATGGCTTGCCGAAAATGATGAGGAATCTTTCATTTAATGAAATGATAAGCAAATTGGAGAAGTATAAATAATTATCTTAGGTGTTTACCAATAAATAAAAAGTAATATACCTCAGGGTGAGGATAGTTCTAAATAAAATACTGCTTCTATAGATGAGGTAGAAGTGTTACAGGCAAAATCTCCAGTTGCTAATAATACAGACCAAATATGTTACTACAGTTGTGCTTTATATTGTAGGTGTCTATCTGATGATATCTAAGAAATGGAGGCAACAAAACTTTCTTAAGCTAAACTGCCACAAGTCTGAAGTTACGCTCATATTGTAGGTTCCCAACATCAACATTGCAAAGGTCATACCTTTAGTGTTGGTTTTGAATAAAATTAAAATTAAAAAAATTGAAATAAAACCCTTACAGGAGTTAACAACCATGGTTTTACTTTTGGCAATATACTTTTATTTGAAACTCATGTAAAGAATGTTACAAGGATATGTGTACTGTAACATTGCTTGGATAAAGCCCTTGCTCTGTCTGTCTGTTCTTACAATATTAATACATTCCTTTTATTTATCAAGATTAGTCTACTAAAAATGTTTTCTTCTTGGGGTTATATTCTACCTAACAGGCCTGAAATCTGCAGTTCTAAAACTGTAAACTGTTCAGGCTTTGTGAAAGTTAGAACACATTTCAAGGTTCTCCTGCTTTTCTATAAGGCACTGAACAATATAGCTCCAGTCTAATTTAGTCCAGCTCTTAATCTGAGATCAGTTAATTTGGGCCCTCTCATTTTGGAGAAGACCAGACTCCACACAGAGAAAGACAGAGCCCTGGACAGAGTGTCTGGTGCATAGAGAATGAGGGAACTAGATTCAAAATTCTCAAACGCACTGATGTAATTCAACCAAATTCACTACAGTATCACCAGTGAAATATGAACCACAGGACACAGGTGGAAGCTTTCAAGATACTGCAGAGTTCCACTGTTCACCTGGCTATAAGTAAACTATAAACCAAATGGCCTATCATCTATGACCTTTATAATTTTCTTATGAAAACATTTTGGCAGCTTTACTGCAAAACAGATAGTTACACTTCAAACAGATTGTCATAAATATTCCAAAGACATTGCAGCCTTATTGAAAAGAATCACATGGAAATGTGAAAAATCAAAACTTCTGTAAATTCTTTTCCATTTGTACATTAATACACACTTTGTATAAAGTTAACCCTGGAGATACTAAGGGCACTTAGAAACAATATAAAATTATTGCTCATGCATCAGGTATAAGGGTTAATGGTTTCTGAGCACTATTCACATTCTGAAACTCAGCATTTGATGACTTATATAAAGATATATGTCTTATTTATCAGGTGAGTATTTGGTTAATGTTTAATGGGGAGTACATGGTTAGTTATGAAGTAAGTCTGTTAGAAGAATTGCACTGCTTAACTGTGAAAACTGCATTGCAGTGCAGTGAAATGTGGTGCACTTACAAGTGGGATCATCCCATTATCTCTTAGGTGGACATTCACACTTCCACTTGAGGCTATGAACTTGCTTGAACTCCATGGTACTGTGTATGCTGCGTGACCGTAAGTGTTCGCACTTCTGTCTTTACCATTTGGTTACTCTCTTTTCTCATGTATTGTCCCTCTCAGCAGCCTTCAGGGAGATCACTGGGCCACAGCCCTCCAGGCCCAGCACTCCTGTTCTTTGTTCATTCTGTTGGCTTCCAGAAATATACTGCCTGGGCGTCTCTTTATGGTCCTGGGCCCTTACACTTAGAGTAACTTTTGGTGCTGCTTACGCCCTCCCGCGACCTGAGATAAACAGATGCTAAATGGCACAGACTGTGCCTCGAACCTCAAACCTGGAGGAGCTTGAGTCTTGCGTTTGTCTTGCCACTGGAACCCTGTTCGAATTTGCATTGGGAGTGTTGCTACTGGTGCAGCTAAAGCTTCTGAATCGAATCACGAGACAGATTTCTCTGCTCGAAGCTGTCCTTGAGATGGATTATATATTGAGCTAATGGTTTCTGTAACTGTTTTTAATGTGTAGTGCCCTGGGGTGCCTTGCAATGAACAGGGCTATGTAAGCGCCGGTTGTGTTGTACTCCACTGCAAATCCATGTTCCAGGAAGCAGCAGCAGCGCCTGTAGTAGCTGTGTTGAGCATCTTGAAAAGGTGAGCTGTGAGCTGCCTGCAACTTCTGCCAAAGAGGCATGAGATGAGCCAGAGGCAATGCCATATAATGAGCACAGAGGTTTCATAGCACAGGCACTGAATTAGTTATGGTCGTGGATGAGCCCAGAACAGGACTTCCTTTCTATATTATGTGACTGGAAGTGCAAATACACAGTTTTTTTTTGTTTTTACTGAAACTACAAAGAGTTTATGATCAGTTGTCACCTATTACTGTCCTCCAGTCAAACGAGAGGGAGGCAGCTTGAGCTCATTTTTGCAAGTCGTATCAATGTCTAAAAATACACGGACGGCACAAATTTCGAACTGCCTGGGAAAATCAGCTACGGACAGATAAATAAATCTGACGGTGGGTATCCAGCAGGTAGAAGATCAAGTGCTGGATCTGACAGTGGATGGGAGCCTTGATGTTGTCTGGACCAAATACAGTAGGTTTTGATCTCTTGGAGCATGGGAGTATTTGATGCCAAATCATGCACACGCATGATCAATGGAATCCAAAACAACATGTTTATCAGATTGTACTCACATCTGAATGAAGTGCAGAGAGGTGCCAGAGTCATGCCTGCTAGGGTGGGGTAATGAAGATGAGCACCCAGATCCCCCCAACACGGTTCATTTAGACGGACAATTCAAAGGAGCCTGTATTGTCTTCAGGAGGTAGGAGGAATCTGAGATTGCGGGAGAAAACCCATGCAAACACAAAGAGAACCTTCAAAATCCACCCAGCCCATAATCAAACCCAGGACCATAGGAATGTGAGGTGGCTGTACCATAACAATATGCCACAGGTTTATTAAATAAAAACCTCATGATGCATCACAGTCACGGAGCATAGGTAGTTATTGATACCATGACTCTCTGATAGTCAGGCCGTGGTTTCTAAGGACGGTGGTGTCATTATTATTAAAGCATGGGAAAACAATAATGGGAAATATTTTAGAAATGAAAGAGTGTCCTTATCAACCTAGAACATCCTGAATTTTATTTTTTTAAATATAATAAATTCTTATTTTTCATCCCCAAAAAGCAAGTCAGGTCTGATTGTTCATACTATTTCAGGACTCAGGGTTCAATTTTGATAGATATATCCATATGTTGATGTTTCTCCTCAGGACCTTTTCAGGTGATGGAGATACTCAGACTTCATTTCAACTCTTAAGCATCATGATTGCTCAGACTAAGAGAAGACCTTGATCCCCTGCGTGTGTTTTAATTTGATTCTTGTCATGTGGTAGAGGTCTATAACAATTTCCCCCTCAACTCTGCTGTCGTCAAACAGACATTAAAACAAGCAGCTTTGACACAGAAACATATAAAAACACCTTAATATATACACTGCAAACACAGCTCAGCCCTGTACATAAGAACCTGATACAGAAGCTGGTTCACGAAGCTGACATTGACATGAGGTTAGGGGTGCCCTGTTGTGGGCGAAAAGCAAACAATTTGCTGTCTTTTGGGGTGTTCATTTCAACATTGCCATGCTGCACACAAATCCATAAAGACACTGTTAGCTCAAGCCCTGGAAAGCAGGGAATATCTGAAGTCCCTCGCTACGCTGAAGCAGGTGCAAGGTTTCAGACACTTTCCAGAAAGCTGCAAGCCATTTACTGTGGATAAACATCCTTTCCAGCCATTTCAGCAGAGCCAGCCTGATACCCGCTTTGCCAGCTCCGCCTCTGAATGTTAAATTAAAGGCAGAAGCACAGAAAAAGATAATCAGAGACACGCAGATGCAGAGATGAGCCATGGTGCTGTGTATCATTAAATATCCTTCACATTTGTGGTTGTTTTTTTACAGCAGTAAAAATGCATGTGACACCTGGTTGTGTCGCTCTAAGAATGAACCCCTACCATTGTGTGTTCAGAGTCTAGGGAGAGAAACACAGCAAACTCCACTCTGGGGAAATTTCTTGTAGATCAGAAAACTGGTACAGATGGCGTTTACTTTTTTGTTTCCTTGGTTAACCTTTTGTCATTCGTGTTGAAGTTTTGGACTTTCAAAAAAACACATCTATAGTAATTAAAAACAAATAGTGATAGTAGTATTGCTCACCTGCCTAGATTACGCTGCAGTCTGTGAAAACAACCCACAGGATTCTGCCTCCAGGGATGCAATAAAGGTGTTCTCAGGTCCACTCTCAGGGTGGGGCTGTGGCTCTGTGGGTCAGGATCTGCTCCTGTGGCTGGAATGTTGCTGGTTCGTATCCCGCGGCCGGCAAAAGAATCCTACTCTGTTGGGTCCCTGATCAAGGCCCTTAACCCCAACTGCTCCAGGGGCGCCTGTCATATTCGTAAGTCCCTCCTCTTAAGAACACTCTGGCTCTTCCTTGTTTGTCCTAATTTTTTGCACCTGTCTCACCTGCTTCCTGTCTCAGCCTTTTCCCTATAATAGCCAGACGCTCACACCATTCCAGGCTCAGCATTGGGAGATGGACGCCCGGAAGCCCACCCACCAGCGAGTCCAGGAGTGACCCGACGGTGTAGGCTTCACAACGGCGTCCTGACCATCTGGGTCCGGGGCTTGGAGTGCCTGGCCCTGTTAACCCCTTTTTATTCCCCCGACCCTTCGTCGGATCCCACTCCAGCTTTTAACCTCTGTCTGTCAAGGCTGGACCACCCAGCTCTGGACTTTTGCATTCTCTGGATTTTCTTACGTACTCCCTTTGGACTTGTTTGCCTTGGCCACGCCCCCCCAAAGCACCAGCACACCTTGGACACGTCCCCCTGTTCTTGTTCCAGCCCCAATCCTAGTCTTTTTCCCCGTGTTTGTCTCCCTCCCCTCCAGATTCTGCCGTCTGCATAGGGTCCTGAAAAACTCTTTGTGACAGAGCCATATTAATGGTCAACCCTGCGTTCTGACCCACAGCTTTTCTCCCTGTCTGTGTGTCTCATTGAGAGCAATCTGGGGTCTGCGAAAAGAAAAATCCCTAATACAAGAAATTTTATATGGTCAATTATTTTCAATAATTTCAAATGACATTTTCTGATAGCTAGGAGAACGCCTAGACAAAATAGGCAGAATGGCTTTTAAAGCAAGAAAACTAAGTATCGCAAGGACACACCCTTTTCCAAAACCCAAGGGCTAGCACTCTCGGTCTGTTGAACGCAAATGTGCTGTGCTCATGCGTCTGTCCTGTCCAGTAAAGGGTTGAGTAACTCACAAAAGGAACATGACACCCCTCCAAAAAACTTTAATCCCATGGGGTTAGAAGCTTTGTGGTCACAAATGAGTGATTGAATAAAGTGGTAACCTGACGAGGTTAGGAACAGCAAGAGAGACTCTGCTGCAGCACATTGGAAGACTCAGGATGTCCCAATCACCCAATCTAAATTGGCATAAGTCTTAGGAAACACTGTAAGGTTCAAAGAAAGAGAATGAAGTTGAAGTCAAGTACAAAGACAGCAGGTACGGAAGTTAATAAATGATCATTTGAATATTAAAAACAAATTAATAACATTGCATGAAAATTACACATATGGACCCTTTTATATTCAATCTTTTATGCATGTTGGTCAGCACGTGAATAATCACATGTATTAGTTCAAGTAGATTAGGACAAGTTAGGACAATCTATATGGTGTTTGTTGAAGAAGTAAACCCATGATTATCATAATTTAATTTTAGTAATGAAAGTTTAACTGTTCCATAAGTGTCTGCCTCTGTACGCCACTATATGGTATGTCCTGGAGGTAAACGTTCATATTCTGTTGGAAACCTTTGCAAATACAATACTTCTCATTTGTGCTCAGTAGTATTTTCAACAGCCACACACACCTGTGAGAACAAAATCTCAATCTCCACTGGTTTTAAAAGAATTCTTATAGAAAAATATTGCATTTTATATGGTTCATACTATATAGGTCGGCATATTCCTGCCACTTCCCACTCTAGAAAATGGAAATGATGTGCCTCCAGCACTGGCAGACCTTGGGAATTGAACCTTGGGGAACTTTCACGATAAACTGGAAGGTTGTTGCTTTTTTTGTTGCAGATTTTATACAACAAAGGACAGAAAAACAGGAACACCACCAGCACGCACATCCAGATACAGTATGTGGGGAGGGATTCCAAAGTCAGAATGATTTATTCTGATCCAGTTTTCCTCTCCTCAAGACAGCACTCCCACTCCCAGCAGTGTGCTTCAGATTAGAAAATCAAACGAGACCTCTTTTCCAGCGGAGGCTGCACGACGCAGGGACAAAGGAGATCTGGCACTGAGTCTTTAGCAAAAAAAAAACATGGGCCTCTACCAAAACCCAGCTTGGCCATCCTGTAGGTTTATCCTGGCTCAAACAAATACACACAGATGCTGGGATGTTCTTCTTCACTGGCTACGTTCATTAAAATACCATACTGCTCCACTGAATAATCCACAGGGTTTAGTGAATCTGGTGAAAGTCTCTTTTTTACTGCATTTGTAGTCAACAGCTAGTCTACCTCCTTTACCAGCTACTAGGCAGTGCAGCTAATTTAGGACAGGCAGTATAACGCAGTGATTGTATGTGGTAGAATGGTTGCTTGGCGCATACACAGTATGTATATAACTGGATTAAAAACGTGTCAGAGTCTCTAGTGCAGCCAGGCTAATACATGCTATTGCCAAAAGTGCTCGTACATCTAAAGCTCCCAACAAGCGGAACACTACTAGAATATCAACAAACTCCTGCCACTCTGTCTTGCGAGACATCAGGCCACCTGCTAGCACAGTATCTCCAAACGACTTGAGGGACTGCTGCAGGAAATTACAGCCTCAGACAGGCTCCCCAGTATCAGTATATTCAATTAATGA
Organism: Lepisosteus platostomus; assembly: GCF_059453375.1. NCBI lineage: Eukaryota > Metazoa > Chordata > Actinopteri > Semionotiformes > Lepisosteidae > Lepisosteus > Lepisosteus platostomus. The sequence continues at coordinate 44,587,219 of NC_142623.1, read as the reverse complement.
GGGTAAACAGCTTTGCAGGCTCTCCTTTTAAAGTCAGAGTGGTCTGTGGCAGTATCAGGAATGCACCCTTTACAGTGTGCTACACCAAAATCTGTTTTTTCTCCTGACATAAGATACTGTATATCCAAAATTTGACCTTTCAAGGAAATTCACTTCCTGCACTACACAGTCCTATTAAAACCATTTTTTTTTATTTTAAACATGACAAAAATTACAGATGAGAGGAGGACATTCTGTCTATTTTCCATGGTTTCACTTCATCAAATCTTTTTATTGTGTAGAGAAATGAGGTGCCACGAAATGCTAACATGTTGTCGTTTGTTCCCGACACCCACATCTCTTTGTATAAAAAATAACCTTGTCCTAATTACAGCTGCTTTTAGCTTCCATTTGTGGCCTCTGATCCAGTCTGCTTTGCTGAGCCTGAAATGTCTGTTGGGTTTAACTGTGCCAATTCCATTGATGATGTTCAATATTTGTATAAAACCTCGTAACACCTTTCTTGTTCCAGGCAAGAGTGATTTCAATGTCACTGTGTATTTCATACCAGTCATTCTGCAATTCCCATCCCTTTTCTTTGATGCTTTTGTTTTGCTTGGAGCTTATTCGTCATTACTTTCTGTGGGTTTGTTAAAGCTGCTATATTTACTGCAGCAGATCATCTACCTATTGTTCTGTTCTGTGCCTAGATAGATCACTTCCTAAAATCTGTCCAGTTTCTCAACCTCTTCATTCTCTAACATTGCTGCCTGTCCAAGCTCTCCTGTATGTCAAGGATATCACGTGCGGTAATTCTATCATATTGATTAATACAGGTACTTGAGTACAGTAAATCCACTTCCTCTATTGTTTAATGTTACTCTAGAAGTCAGGTTTAAATCTACTGAAACTACTTTAGTAACTATTGCTCCTACTGTATATTGCTGCAGTGGAGGAAAGATACAGGGCCTGTTTCAGCTTCCATTTTTAAAACAAATACTATTTATTACTTGGTGACCTCATTTAGAGTATTGTATACAAATCTGGAAACCGATTTGCAAAACAAATGACAAAATTTTGGAAGGAGTCAGGTAGTCAAAACCTTAACATTGATTTCGCGATTTCAGTGACGCAGGAGTCTTGTGCACTGGAGGTTCACATGCATCTGATATGTCCTGGTGCGCCTGTGTTTCTGTCAGAAAGCAATGTGCATCGCAAGCGACAGCTCTGGCTTTAACAGTGTCAAATGCACACAGCTCCCCTTCTGAAAATGGCACAGTGTTCGGGGTTGTTGTTCTGCCTCTGCGGTGTGAGGATGCAGATAGCGGAGCAGGCAGATGCCCTGACAGATGCTCACTGCCTGGCCCCCACAGGGAGGGAGCGGAGCTGGCTCTCGCGCGCACAGGCCCAGCGGAAGCACCAGGGGCTGAAGAGGAAGGAAGCAGGGGAGGGCGGTGGGCAGCAATGTGTTTAATGAGGAGCCCCAATTGTGCACGAGGCAGGGCAGCGCTGGCCAGCCAGAGCCAGGCCGCCTCGCAGCAGCAGCTCAGGGAGACAGCAGCAGGCGAGCCACAACCCAGGAAAACCTGCCGTGAAGCACGGGGGCTCAGCTCAGTCTGTCACTGCTGGAGCCCACTTTAGGGGCTTTTAGGGACGAGGATATATTTTAACTCTCCATCAAATAGGCAGCGTGCTTCTAAGCCTGGCTAAACATGCTAGTTTTAACATGTGTGACTGTAGGACTGCAGGGTTAAATAACTCCTGGGGGAAACAAAGCCTCAAATGGGAAAGCCAAAAGATGGAAGTGTTTTTAACATACGCTCTCACCTGTGCTTTGGAAAACTGAGTCTTTCTTTCAAGCTTAAGATATTTTATCACATGTTTTTTAATCAGGAACATATTAACAGCTTTCGCATTCAACACGGTGGAAAAAATAAAAGGGAGAGTGGCTCTGTCATCATGTCCCTTGAGTTGCAGAGGGGAGAACCTATTGCTGTCAGGCAAGTGTCTGAGAAACACTGGGGTCTGTGGTTTGAGGGGACTCAGTCCAGGGACCCTATTCTGATGCTTTTCAAGGTCGGAGCAGAGCCATCTTTTCTCTTTTGAAAACATTACCTCTCTGTAAGTATTGAACACCATATAAATCCACGAACTGAACCATGATTTGGAATAGAACTGGATGAGATGGAGGAGACACTTTTTTTAATTGATCCAGCAGGTTTTTAACCCATTTGCCCATGTTTTTTCTTTTCAATACAGTATCTAGCTATCATTTTAAAGAGTTAAGCTATGCCATTTACAGATTTTTATTTACAGAGATTAATGTACAGTATAGAGATGAGCATCTCACACATACAACTGTAATCTGATTTTTTCTATTGAAAGAACAACCACTTTTTTCAATGTCATAATTTAAATTGAGGTGGATAAAAAAACTGTTACCCAGAGTATTAACAGGCGCTGTGATTCTGTAAACAGCGAGGCACTGAGGATGTTAGTAAGCCCAGATTCTGCTTTATCTTGGGACTATCCCTTTTGACGATGTAAAGGGAGATAATATGCACAAAGCATTCAGATACTACTACCCACATTAACAATTATTTAGGTCAGGCTTGCTTGCTGCTCAACCAGAAAGGAGCCTGCCTGGAGTCCTCAGTCCAGACACTGCTGTTGCAATACAGGCTAAGTCTGAAGTCACCTCTGGCCATAGTCCTCTGGCAACTGACTAAACCCCAGCAGGGCTGGGAGGGCTTAAGCCCAGCAGGGTGTTCTGAACTTCATACTCAGTAGCAGCCCCTGTGACTTGCCAGCTGCAGATAAGCTTCCAGCTTCTTCAGTGTGGGCTGCACCACCCCTCCAACTGATACCACGTGTGCTGCTGGCACTCTGGGACTCTCAGCCAGATGGATCTGTGAGCATTTCGGAGGAAAAGAGGTCCTCAATCTCCTGTACTATTCTACAAGAGCTACAGTATAGTGTTGAATCAAGTTATTTAAGAACTGGTGGTTCAAAAATAAGGAAGAGTACAAAAAGAGCAACATGGCTTTTCAATGTTATCAGAAGGGAAAACAAAGCAATTAATTAGATTTTAGCTACAGTAGTACTTACTGTATCCTCTGAAAATGACTACAAAATGTAACACGCATAAGTACTGAAATTGTGCTGGACAAAAAATGAATCTCTTTTGTTTAGCAATTATCATAAACTTAAATCTCAGTGTCATCTGCTAAAGTAAAAAAAAAGTTGAAAAAGTATCTCTGACACATATGCAAAACACGAGTGATAGAAAGTAATTTTAAAACCTGTTCAAGTCAAATAATTGGATCATACAAAGCACCAATCACCTGACTACCATCATCTTATAAACTCTCTTGAAAGCTTTTAGATTGGAACAGGACTAGATAAATATGCTCTGTTGAATATACTGTAACTTCACTGAAATAAGCTGCGTCCAAAAACCTTTTATTTAGCAGCTGTCTTAGTCTGTGGTTCAATGATCCGAACTTTCAAAAAAAAGTTTTCAAGCTACTATGAGGTTATTTTAACCTTCATAGTCTGACAAGACTAAAACTAAAAACCCAATAGCAAATTAGTTTTTTAAACTGAATATTTCCTTAGCTTGAAACAGAGAATCTGAATAAACAGTCAGGAAAAGAAAAGCTTGAGAGTCCTTCAAACACAGAGCAGCGATGGGAAGCAGAAACAATCTTACCAAAGGTGTGAAAAACACGCCGCATCCCTTCCACAGTAAAGACGGGAATTAGTGAAATGCCTCTGGCTCTTTTATTTCTGAGTGATTTTTTCCACCATGATCTTGACTCAAACCCACACACGTCGCTGATTGTGGTATCTTAAAAGTTATTGCACTGCATAAATTATGGTAACGGGAGAGCCATGCTTGTGCGGCAGGCTGATTGCACACTGTGACAGTCGACTGATTACTGGCGGACAATTGTGTTTGTTTGGAGGCTTGGGTTTATCTCTGTGCCTCTTTGGGGCCTTGATTGTCGAGCCCTGGAGTTTAGCGAGATAAAACAGCTACAACACTATGTTTTAGCCTCTGATCTTCCAGGGGAGAATTTATACTTTATTTAGTATGCATCTGCCAACCAGTGGTGAGAATTCTTTCTTTTTTCTTTTTTGCCTGAAAACCACTTCTGTGTCGTCAGCATTCCTTTGGAAGTAAGACACCTGTCACGGTGCCAGCGAGCACTGATACCCATCCTGGGCTGGTGCTGAAAAGCGCTGTATCTGCGTTGAGCCTCTCACCACTAGAGCAGCCCAAGATCCATTTGCTAACTGCTTAGATTCTGGTCTTTGTACCTTAAAGTATTGGGCTAGAGTCTCTCTTTGGTACTGCTGAGCTGTAGGTTATTAGCTTTTTAAATACGTATGTGAAGCAGCCACAGCCTTTCATTACTAATTACTGGGGTTTGAATTTTGAAAATGTCATGGTAAGTACTGCTCCCAGAAGTCTGCGCTCATACTGGGAGTACTATGCTGGCCAAGCGTTCAACACAGTGCTGCCAGTAGTGTGTTTTGTCGCTTGATCTGGTGACAATATCTTGTCAAAGATTCCAGTTACAAATCTCCTTGACAGACAAAAAGCACCTTTCAGGGAAAGGAGCTGGTGAATTGCACAGTCACACTGCCAGTCAGCAGAAGCAGAAGCAAAGATGGAGGCAACCTCAGACACATACTTTATACCCACAATGAGCCTCACCTTGGCTCCTGATGGGAAGCACGTTAAGTCATCTCTATATGACTTATAAAGCATGCTGAGGACAGACTGCATGTTCAGCTCCATATGCATTCTACTGTTTGCAAGCACTGGCTGTGTGGTTGACAAGGGAGGAGCTGCTGTGATGTAGCACACTGGAATATCGATCTGTATAGAACATGGATAGGCATATATTAATCTACAATGCAGCCCCCTCACCAAAACTGAGAGGAGTGAGAGTATTGACTGGGCCAGATAACACTTGTGCACCACAGTCTGTCCAGGGCAGGTGCTGGAAAGCAGAAATATCTGATATAAAATACAAACAAATCTATCACAGACCAAATCCAAACGCCTCAGCTGTTGTACCAGCTTCACCTTGACACAAAGCCCGCTTAAAATATAAGAATATCAGAATAAGAGAACACTATCAGTGTTCGTTGCACAGTATTGCTGTATTCTGATGAGTAAATGTTGTACTGATGTTTGCCTGAAAGAGTTTGCTGATTTGAAAGTAGTCTCTGAATTGGGACTGTGCTGTCCAAAGTATAAAAAATCTAAAGAAGATGTTTCTGATTTCACAAACACCAACAAAGTCCACAAATTAGTGTGAATCTGCCTACCCAGTAGTGAGAATTCTTTTTTTTTCTTTTCTGCCTGAAAACCACATCTGTGTCATCAGCATTACTTTAAAATTAAGACACCTGTCACAATGCCAGCGAGCACTGATATCCATCCCAGTCTGGTGCTGAAAACGTTCTTAAAAAACACCACAAGTCAGAGTGTCCTGCCATTGAAGAAGAGCCATGCCACATGGACATTAGTCTACCAGCATATTTATTTTGTTTCCAAATGATTCTCAAATTCCTAACAAGTTAGAGACTTAACTAGTATTTACTGGTCTTTAGTCACTAATTCAGGATAGATTTAAGATATCAAGGACTGGGAATCCCCAGCACAAAGATCTGACACCACTGCCCTGGGATCTGCTGAAAGTTACCTTATTTATCACTCTTTGCAACTAGTGGTCCTCTGAGGAACAGATTCCCTATTGGACAGATATACTGTAAAACAGCAAAGTGTGCTACCCTCTGAACTCGCATTGAAATCTGCTACAGTACATGCAATTTCTGTGCTAAAGGGAGGACTTAAACTTCTACAATAGGAAAATGACTAGGGATTGTTTTCTCCATTTAGTAACATTCGGGACTGTACCCATGCAAATGAGGAAGTGAAATTGTAGTCCCTGTGTGTGAAAATCCTCACCCTCCCAGCTTACATCATACATTGGCGATTTTTCTTAGGTTCTTCTGCAGGACTGTATTGAATTCTGCAGGACACCTCATTGTACAACACGTGGAACATGTCACCTTAACTGGGCAACGACACACAACCTAAGAGCTCCGGCTTTTACCCAAGAACGAAAATACACAGGAAAGATGCACTGAATTAAGCTCAGCAGGGGGCTTCAGCACAGGCTCTTACAAAAACAAAATGCCGATGTTGAGCTCAGATGAAACACTTAAGTGAAATAAAGGAAAATCAAACAGAAATCATTCGCATTCAGCCCTTCCAGAGACTATTGACCGAACTGTGATCTAGTGGAGAAATAGTTGTTTTAAGAGGTGGAAAATTGCATCTTAGACTTTGCCTTTCTGGGCTAAAGTCAGTGAATTTTTATGATGCAGGAGATTTAACCCCCTCTACAGAGCTGTACTAAGGCTTATTTCAAGTTAAAGGTATACAGTATGTACACTATATGGCTAAATTAGGCATATGAACTGAAAATAAGAACACTGGGACCAGCATCATCAGCAGTTTGTGCTAGTCTTGCAATCTCCCTGCTTCTGTTAGAAATTTGTGGCTTCCTGCTCTTTTAAAGAAACAGACATCTACTTCACTACACAATCGCAGTTTGAAGTGAGGGCCACATACCAATAATTAACGGCCAACTGCATCCTGAGGAGAATGAAGCTGGTTTGTCTAGAGATGTTAAGGACATGGATAAGGGTGTTGTTTAATTTTACTGTTCTCACGCTGATTAACATTATACAACACGATATTTCCATGCAACATGCAGAGCCCCTACCTTTTCTGCTCCTGTTTTTTGTGTACTCACCTGCCTTGGAAATAGTAGGATAGAAGTCTAAGACAATGTTTTTCCACCTGCACACAATTCTAAAATTTGGATTACTCCACATTTTTATGACTCTTTAATTAATTTGTAATGACTTCAAATAATTCACTAAAGCACAAGGAGACTTCATTTGAGAGGACTTCTTAAGTCAGATACATGTGGCCTTAATGGAGATAACCCAAAGTAATTCCCTGTCTCATGGTCTCATTCTCCAATTCATCAATAGTGGCCCAACATCGGGAGCTCTTTGTCCCACAGCATGATCTACTGGCTCCAGTTTCTTAAAACTCTGTGTCTACAGTGACATTTCTGACTTCACAGAAATTCACATTTTTGCTCTTGCAATCACAAAAATATTTGTATTACTGTACATTTTCTCCTTCCAAGAGAAAAGCAATTATTCTGGTTCATGTTGGATAGATCAGGCTTTGTCCAAGAACAATCTTAATTCCTAAGGGCCGCTGTGTCTTCTTAAACAGGATGTACATTCCCAGTATTCCTGTTGAGTACAGGTGTCAAATCTGCCAGCATGATCTCTGGCCGCTGGTTTTCGCATCACAGGGTTACAGTGTTAATCTGTATCAGAGCTCATTATAAACCACCAGCGTCCCTTCTACTGTGGGTGATACTCAGGACTGATGAGGCCACGAACAAGGATGTAATCAAGAACAAATGCTTCATATATAAAGGTAAGGGGTAACTGCTCTGTTAAGGGTCTTGCTGAAACCATGTCTGAGGAAATAAAAGAAGGCTGGGAAACTGGAAAACAAGGCACACTTTCAGTTTTTTTCTTTAATGGCTTCTCTTTTTAGGAAAACATGGGACAATTCATGAAGACTGTTGTGTATGTATGCATGTTTTTCCAAGGTGCCATCCTGTTTATATCTTGATATTCGGGTGTAGTAATGGAAAATAATTATAGAAGGCAAAGAATTACAAAATAAACTGAACTATGGTAGCATTCAAAATATGTAATACTAGTTAAACCACCCTAAATATCATAAATGTCATAAAGCTGATGAATTTGTCAAACAGCACTACTTCAATAAGTGGTAGGAAGAGATGCTCAGATCATTTAAGCTACTGGCGACCAAATCAGCTGGTTAGGCCAAATGGCCCCCTCTTATTTATAACAGGTCTTCTGTTCTTCGATTCCCAGCTCCGAGTCCCTTAATTGAACTAAATATTTGCTTCGATGGGGAAGTTAAACAAGGGCTGCTGTCTTTCAGCATGTTGCAGATTTACAGGTTCCAATAAGACAAGGATCACATCCCATCCCTGCTGCAGCTGTCAGGCAGGAAGTGGGTTTCCTACTCCTCTGACCGATGCTGTGCTGCTCGTCTCTGCTGTCAGCTGGTTTCAGTTTAAATTGGAGGGATCCGTGCGACGTCCGCAGGTCTCCGGGCGCGTCTGTTCGCACGGCCGCCCCTCCCCAGGCTCACTCACCCACACACGCGGGAGCTGGCCTGACACACTGCAGCAGCAGGAGCGTTTGTACGCTGACAAAACATTACTCCTCACCCTTCCCTTTTCAGCTTTGTCCTCTTCTTTTCTTCCAACTTGTGTCGGCTGAATCCGCTTCAGAAAGCATCTTTGTCCGTTGTATCAACTTTCCACTTTGATGTTTTGGATTTCTTTTCTATACAGTACGTGTACACAGTACATAAATACTACATCACACCCCAGAAACGCTCGCACCTTTGCCACCCCCTCTCCAGCTCTGTGGTTTGCTCCAGCCTGTGCAGTTTTTGGCAGACTGGGAACTGCCTCCCCCATGAAGCGAGCTCTGAATATTTATGAGGGAGGCTCTGAGGAAAGGTACTCTTAATCCCAAGACAAGTGTAGGAGGGGACTTAGTCAGGGAGAAAGAGTGCTGCCTGACAGAGCTGTTCTCTCGCAGGCCTAATGGTCTGCTTTCCATGAGCCCTGCACTTTGTGTGAAAGGCGGACATGGGAAATAGTGTCATGATTGTTGCAGCTCACTGCCTCAGACAGAGTAAAAACTCTGTGTTCTGTAAAAGTCCAAAAGAATACGCTTCTGAATAATAGCCCACTTCATGTGCATATTGATATTTTATTTCTGATTTGTCTCCTAAGCAAATGTTATACTAATGGATTTTGTCAAAGTAATAGGAGGGAAGAGATGTGCTTTGGTCAGTTAAGCAGAGAGAAGAAGCAACAGCCTGACTAATCTTTTTTGTTTTAAAACAAACGTGTAACTATAAACTACTGTTGAAGCTGACTCAATGCTGCAGTTTCCCATGTTGCCCTAGAGGAGACCAGGATAACACATTGGTGTCCTTCAAATCATTCCCTGGAAATCAGGAACATCGCCCTGGAAATCAGGAACACACACTGTGGGGATTGCAGGTCAGGGAGAGGACAGAACAGACAAGAGCCCATGATAAACCTGCTAACTCACGAGTCCGTTTATTGATGGGAGTCATCAATACACAATATGTCATCTGGTCACTTCAGGTCACAGAGAGTTTTTGCATCAGTTTCTGTGCGTTTCCTGCCACAGATAGATCAGTAGCATCCCCTGGATCTGAATCATGAACCTCCAGCTGGCCGATTCATTCTGCAGTCCAAGTGGGAGCTCATGTCCATTGTTCCTTATTAAAATGTTCACTGGGGTGTAATCCTTTCACGCAGTTCCCACATCTCCCACTTGGTGAGGTATGAATCACCTGTTGGGTGTTTCACTGCCCACACCTCGGCCTCCTTCAGCGCGAACCAGGACTCCCTGTTACTGCATTGCAGACCGAATGGACAGCCTGACAAGGCAGCCTTGTCCTCCGCAGCTGTTTTCAGATTGTCTCTCTCAATCTCAGTCAAACCTCAAAGAATTTAAAACCATTTTCAAATTCTCACCAACATCTCACCAAATGGTTTTGTTACATAACTTTAGGAGGAATGTTTGATCTCACTCACTTCCTCTCTTCTATGAATATACTGAATATACTGTATATATCTCTCCTTTTGAGTTTCCTTTTGCACATCTCTCCTACACCCTCCCTCCACCCCATCAGCACTCCTGCAGCGGCTCCTTGGCTCATTCCTTGTGACAGTGAGGAGGATCCTGCCTCCTCCTTACAGTCAGGCTGCTGTTCCTTCAGCTAGGACACCTCTGATGCATTTCATTCTCCATACCTCACTTCTCACTGAACTGCTGGATAGAAATATCCAACCATCTCAATTATTTTTATTATTTGTGTTGCATGTAAAATGTTCAATGTATTAAAATAGAAACATTTTTTCAGTTAGTAAGATTAGTCATATTTGTTTTAATTTTTACACAGGTACATGACCATATATAATCTTGGTCCAAGCGTAAAGCAATCAAGGATCATAAGCACTGTAAAATGCAATATATTTTCAGCAAGTGAAAGAATCCTACCGAACAAAAAAAAGTGTGTGGGAAATAAATATGTCAAATATGTGATGAGTCTAGTTTGATGTCATTCAAATGACAGGCATATTAAAAATATTCAAACAAATTTCGAGGCTCCATGGTTGCAATGCTGAAGTGTGTTTCAAACCCGGCTGACAGACTGCAGTGCTTGTGTCATTTTCTAGGCATCTTGCATGTTCCCAGTCATCCTTCCAACACAAGCAAGACTGGGATTCATCGTCGAGAATCACCGGGTGGTGTTTGCGTTGTCATGGTGAGGAGCGATTGAGTAGGGGCCAGTGTGCCTACAATCTGCACTGCCTTGAATGTCTTGTTGTGGTCAGCAGGGACGCCGAGGGCAAGACAGCGCGCAGTAGCCAGACAGCTCCATATGCTCCTTCCTCACAATGGGTGCCTGTGGACCGCCGTGCAGGGTGTAGCTCCCAATACGTCTCAGCACTGATCCACTGCACAGGCGTCTCTCGCCACACAGGGCTCAGCTGTGTGAGAATGAGCACGGCCCAGAGATCCACTCTCATTCTCACCCAGACTGCGACTGACTGCTCTCTCTCTTACCATGGGCAGATTTACAACAGTAAGCAATAAAAGGTTTGCAGTACATTTTGGATTACCTGAAGATATAACTAATTTACTGTAGTAAATTGAATGCATTCAGGAACATAATTCTTCTTAACAACTCATTAATGGTCCTCCCAGAGTGAAACAGCCTTTAAATCAGACTTTTAAAATATGTTTGCTATGGAGAGAATAGGAACACCTGTAAATCTCAGAGATCTCGTACTACAAAAGGAAAATTACTGTATGCCCTATCCAGAAGTGTCTTATTCACATATGGTAGCAGATATGTTTTATAAGCATTTGTTCCTGTGCAGCCATGATTGGGCACAACAGAGGATATTCAAAGAAAAAACATTTGCAGCAACTTGCCAGCAATAGATACTCTTTTGTTACTCTTTGAGAAGGTTAATGAACTTTTATATACAGTCATAGATTCTGCCAATTTCTTTCTTTCCAGGACTCTCCATAACTTGGACCACAGACAGACCTGCATGCTGTGTGAATATCCAAATGTCCAGGTCAATGCCAGCGCAGACCTGGATTCATTCCTTGCGTGAGTTTAAAAGCAAAGCGAAGCACACAAGAGAATTTCTTAATTAAGTACCTGTACTGTCTTGCATTGTACTGTGGTTTGCATTCTTTCCTTCATTTCTGGGACTATTAGTTAGTTTTTGTTTAATTCTATTCTTCATTATTTTTATAAGTAATATAAATTAAATAACTAGATCAACAATATACTTGTGAAAACCAAGGCAGTTGGAATTAAACTCTAAGTTAAACCAGACATAACCAGACAGTGAGCCTCAGGCACACTCAGACACACACTGTACTGGCTCGCACTAAATAGCTTTTCAAGTATTTTGCAGTTTCAATGCAAGGTGTTAAAGGTAAAAGTCAGTCCAAAAGCTGATTTTTCTTTTGTATTTTCATTTGAAATAGAACCACGCTGGTGAGGTTTCAAGTATAGTTGAATACCACCATCAAACCGGGTGAGGACCAAAATATTTTTTTTTCTTGTTCCATAAACATTTCACAAAGGAAATCACAATGTCTGGTCAAGCTTGTTGTCACCATCCCTATGAAGTTTAATTTTTCTCCAGCTTGCCTAGCCACTAGCCGGTTCAGGAGGTTAGGCAGCTTTTCTTCTCTCTTCGTATTTCTGAAGACAGCTTGTGAGGTGGTAACTAGCTGATTAGTTTTAGAAAAGAGCTCCTTGCTGGTAGAGTGCAGAGAATCTGGTCTCTCTCCGACTATTCTTTGGTTAGGCTTCACCCTTCCCGAGTTCTATTCAAGGTTAAAAGATAATGGACCCTTTTTTGCATACATCACTGTGTTCTGTTCTAATGTTAGTGCTTAAGTGTTTGATGCCTGATTATGAGCACAGACTGGCACAGAGTGTTTATTAGTTTCTAGTAGTTTGCAAGGTATTAGCCAGATGAAAGACTATACTGCACAAAATGTCAGGGCCATGGTAGTGCACTTACTGTATGATGGCAAACACAGGCCAGGAATTATCAGCCATCCGAGAGAGTGCTCAAGAATCTCTGCATGTATTAAATTTATCACCTATTAAAGGATATATTGTATTCCAGTTTTAAGACTTTAAAGACAGCTAGGTGCCTACCATGGAATGTTAATTTGCAAGTTTTAGAAATGTAACTTGGTAATATCTTTATATGTGTTGTATACAGGGACATAGCTGTAATCATCACTGCTTTAGAATCCAAAAATTATATTAACAACAATGTGAAAGTCTCATATCAAAGTATCTATTATACCTTATATATAATTAATTACATACAATATATATTATAGTTATAAACTGTATAAGTCTCTTATATCAAAGAAAATAAAAAATCAGTACCTCATGAAGCGTCAGCAAGGTGAGGTCTGGTCTTGACTGGAATAGCAGATCTCTCAAGAAAAATGGGCTTCTCTTGTGAATAATTTTGATGGACAAGCACCCTAATGGCTGTGCTCTGTCCTCCAAACCAGAATTTCCAAATCAATGCCCCAGTTTGCAGACCACAGTGTGGTAGAAGGTGCCATCCTTCAGATGAGATGTTATGACCACACAGGGGTATTTAAATCCAAGGTCCTAGACAAAATCAACTCTGAACTTGAAACTCTCTTCTCCCTGCACATCTCCCCCTGATCCACTGTGTACTGGTGCTGCTGGAACAGAAAGGCTCCTGCACACCCACAGGTGGCTTCAGCCATAGTGGTGGATGGAGAACCACATGTAAGGCACCACGGGATGACTGGCACTACATGCTGTAACAGCAAGGAATAGAATTATGATTTCAGCAGAAATGTGAAAATTAAACATTTGAAAGGCTTCATATTGCATGATTACAGACTTGCGTGCTGCGAGATGCAGCCCTGCAGTTATAACGTTCCACCCCCATGCTTCTGTGTGGCTGTTGTGTGTGGAATAAGGACAATGTACGCTGGCACATGGCTGCTGTCAGGGATGTGAACACTTGCAATGCACTCACTGCAATTAGGGAGATTAATTCAGTTTAAATTCTCGGAGGTGAGCAGGGTTTCGTGGGTGTGCATCACTGAATAGCATTGTTTACACTTTTTTCTACCTTCTAGTAACTGCTTACAGCTTAAATATTAGCGAAAAGACACTTAAGCAGGAACATGCAAGCTTAAAACAGATTTTCCTGAAGGCTTTCTCTCTCTTTGATGTGTTGTAACAGACCTCAGTCAGGGGAATCGGCTGCACAGAGCCAGTCTGGAGAAAGTGCCGCATCCTGGGAGACAGAGCCTGGTTCCCAGGAAGCCTGAATGAGAGCTCAGAAACGGATTTCTCTCAGGGACAACGCAACGCATTCACGAACCACATTCAATACACAGCTTTCTGGATCATCTCAACACACTCCGGGGAAGTAAACCTCATGAAAAAATAATCGCCACATCTGATATATATTGGATATAAAGAATAGTGAATTGTGTTTGGTGAAGCCTGTCAGTTGAGATAAAAATGCTTCTACATCTGCTACCTGTCATTATACAAGGTCATTGCATGAACTTCCCATGCTGGGAAAAGCCCACAGCTTGTTTTGAAGGTCAACTGGAAAAAAGTCTGGCATGTGACAGTTACAGGTATGTCTTATACTGTATATAAACACCAGGCACCTGGAAGCACTAAAGTGATTTGATTAGAAGGCTGATTTTGTATCCTTGATTATAAAGTAACACAATGGGACAACTGTCCCAAGTCATTGATTGTCCCAACAACAATTCAATTTTTTTTCTTTATGACAAAAGTGACATTTTGTGTTGGTTATTTTAAACTTTGACATTTACCATAAAATATTCTGGCATTATTCTCATACTGGTTGAGTGTAGGTGAGCCTTTTAGATTGTGATTAGAAACAGCAAAGTAAAATATTATATAAAATATACAGGATTTAAGACAGTTAAAACTGTCTGAAAACGTTTTTTAAAATGGCATGAATTATACTCCGACACAAAATCATATTATTTTTCCTAGATCCCAAGTTATCAGCAAACACACAAATACTCATAGTACCATTGTTGTTTACTGTAAGACAAAAATAGTTTACTGCAAGGACATTATGAGAAATTAGAAAAAGAGATTTCCCTTATTGTCCTGTCCTGCCCTACAGCCAGTTTAATGGTCTGATCTTATTGGTACATATACTTTGTACTTTTCACACTTTCTAAAATGATGTCACAATAAAAAATACCTTTGCTGCTTAAATCTTTTCACTTTTTTTGCTGCTATTATCCAGGAAAAGATGTACACAGTTATTTAGTGCTGTCATAGAAAGTGTTTACTGTCACGATCGGGATCCCTCCTCTTAAAGGGCGCTCCGACCCTTTTGTATTTTAGCTCATTATGTGCACCTGCCCCCAGTCCAGCCCCTCCTTATTCAAGCCTGGTGCTCTCGCTACTCCTCGCTCAGCACTGGGAGATGGACACCCGGAAGCCCACCTACATGTGGGTCCAGGAGAGACCCGGCGGCATCGGCTTCCTCACAGCATCCTGACCGTCTGAGTCTGGGGCTCGGAGCGCCTGGCCTCATTACACTCTTTTAACTCGTTGTTCCTGTTCTGGATTTTAAGATTTGGTGAGGCTGTGAAAGTTCAAAAGCATGGCTTCACCTGAATTGGTCATTTTTAAAGATGGCTTCTTTCACAAAACAATACCAGAGTACTTAATTGTTTTATTAATATGTGTTCTTTATTTTTTATAAAAAATCAATTTATGATTCCTTGATTCTGAGAGTTAATGACAGTGAATTAGAGGCCAGTGGCTGCAATGTGCTAGAGGTCATCTGTATGTCTTAAACCAGTAGGACATCAATGGCTCCTGGGACACGTCTGTGCTGTGCTGACAGTTAAAAGGGCAGCCAAAACCCAGGAGAAGGTGAAAAGAACAGTAGCACCAGTCACCTGGACATCTTTATTTGTATGAAAACTGTAACACATCAAATGGGATTTATACTTTCTGTGCTCTGGTCTCTTCCATCATCTATTTTATATTCTGGTATGCTTATGCATGGCAGTTTCTAAACATGAGATCTCTGGTAATTGTTCCACTTGCTGTTCTATTTTTAGGAGATTTAGTTATCATTTCTCTTTTGTCTATCCGTTCTTTTTGCAGATGAGATTAAATGACAACTCAGCCTCAGAAACATATGTTTTGGAGCTGACATTTGCAGTGTTTTGTAGTTGATTATGCTGCAGAAGCAGCTGATTCAGGTTTGAGCAAGGTGACTGTTTCCAGGCCTGCAAATTACTGCAAATCCCCAAGCTTTGCTGATTTAATTTAATTTATTTTTTATTTGCTTTAAGACAACTTACTCACACTTACAGGTGATTTCCCTAAGCGGGAGGTGTGTAGGGAAAGAGTAAAAGATTAGCTGAGCCATGGCTCAAAAGCACTTCGACTTGCTATTCATTTTGATTGCTGAAAGGAAAGGATAGCAGACCGGAAAAATCCTGAAAACAGGGGACCCTACCAGTATTGTATGGTTGTATTGTTTATACACTACTCTTTCTACAGAAATGTGAAATGACATTGCTGGCAATATGAGCGTGTCTTTCTTGTGCCCGCAGTGCCATTCAGTAAAGCTGCATGTGACTGAGGTTTGCCATCCCACACAGAGAGAGCTGGGTTTGGAGATGAAGCAGTGTTATCTGTGGTCTCCGGAAACTGCCTCGCAGGCCCATCTGGTAGGCATTAGCAAATCTGCTCATGGCTTGTGAAGAAACTCGCTACACCTGAGATGGAACACCTGGAATATTTGCAAGGTCATATCTGGCTGCCCCAGTGCTTCTGACATTGTCGTCACCACCCCGCTACGCTCCATATAGCACTCAGAGCTGCTGAGATCATTTTAAAAGAACACAGGAAAAGAGGGGCTGGGTGGCACAGCAGGGAGCCCACGGATGCACAGTCAATATGTTTCTCTTCACAGTGGGCAGGGCTCTGAGTCATCTCCACAAACAAGCCCAAGCACAGCCCCTGTGTGCACTGTGAAACTAACCCTGGTCACCGTGTGGGGAGCGTCCACTGGGCTGCTGTATAGAGTACCAACAACAGATCTAAACAACAAAAGACTAATGCAATTCAACATTACACAAAACCTCAGGAAGAGAGAGTTAATTTATTCATGACAAAATCAATAATTAATATCAAAAGAAGTACAAAATCTGCTAAAATAGTAAAATGATTTATACATTATACTGAGAATATCTTGCTTTACTGCCTCTCAAACTCTGTAAATGTAACGGGAGCCGGTCCAGGGTCCAGTGAAGCATAGTTCAGGACCCTATGCGGATGGTATAATCCGGAAGTAAGTGGAGAAGGACATCAGGAGGAGGTACAGCAGGACTGGATGGGGTTGACAGACAGGGGGGCGTGACGGCGGTGATTCGGTGCTCGGAGGGAGTGGCGAAGGCAACTAGTCCAGGGAAGTCCAAAAAGTCCAAAAATCAGGGATCCATTCAATACAAGACAGGGTTAACACCCCTTAATGCACATTTTAGTCAAGGAGGCTTTCTCTTAGTCCCAGTTCTGTGTGATAATAATCCCCAAATCCATTCATTGTCAGTGGAATTATCCTCCCCATCACTTGAAGACCACTAGATGGACTCCCCTGGACATTGTTACCTGCCTGTACTGTTTTACTTAAGGCTGTATTTTAAATACTGCGTGTCTATGACCATTGTGTTTATATATTTGTTTTTGTCAGAAATGTAAAGCTACCTATGATCCTAAAGTCCTATAATAATATTGAATTTCTGATTAAAACCTGATGATGGTCTATGTTTTATCACTTGTCTGAAGGACCTGGAAAACATCACACAACATTTGTCATCATAGCTGTCCTAATTCTTGTCTTAAAAAATTGATAAAGCCCTTTCTTACTTCAAAATACCATGGATATCAGATTAGTAAATCCATCCATCCATTTTCAAGTTGCTGCTGTCACGCTCGTAAACCCCTCCTCTTAAGGACGCTCCAGCCCTTCCTTGTTTAGTGCTCATCTCCTGCACCTGACTCCGGTTCCTGCAACCGTCCTATAAAAACCAGACGTTCCTGCCAATCAGGGCTCAGCTTTGGAAGATGGATGCCCTGAAGCCCACCTAACAGAGAGTTTAGGAGCGACTCGTCGGCACAGGCTTCACAACGGTGTCCTGAACTTCTGGGTCCGGGACTTGAGCTTCTGGTCCCGTTAACCCCCTTTTATTCCCCCACCCTTCACTGGAACCCGCTCCAGCTTTTAACTCTGTTTGTCTGTGTCTAAATGGATCTCCTGGTTTTGGAAGTTAGATTATTGTTTGCTACAGACTCCCTTGGACCTGTTTGCCTTTGCCACACACCCCTGAACACCAGCCCACCTTGGACATGCCCCCTGTTTTCCTTCCAGCCCCTTTGCATGCTTTTTTTCCCATGTTTTCCCCACTCCTTTTCCCCGGATTGTGCTGTCTGCATAGGGTCCTGAAAGAACGCTTCGTGACAGCTGTATCCACCCATCCCAGCAAGCAACAGGCGCAAGGCAGGATACACCCAGGATGGGACACCAGTCCATTTCCAGGCACAGGCAGACACTCACACCAGGGCCAATATTCCCAAAAACCAATGAACCTACCAGCATGTCTTTGAACTCTACCAATAGCACCCCAGGTCGGGAAGTGAACCTTTAGCACTGCAAGACAGCAATGTTAACCACTACGCCACCATGCCACCACGCCACCACAGGTCAGTATACACTATATCCCAGTGTTTCTAACATGGTGATAAAGTAAGGATGGAGCATTCCAAATGGGTTCATTCAAGAGCACTACTGCACTGAGAACATTCCCCTTTTGATAGAAAAACAAATCTTTTCCAGATTGTCACATCTTTTAGGTCCCCTTTCCTGAAGACTTTCTCTTGGCAGCTGTCCCCCAACTTTCTTTTACAACTAATTATGCAGAGCACTTCAGTCTTAATTAAAAGCATATACACATAATTAAACGATCTCCTTATAAATGCAAATGCCACTTACAAGAACGGGTGTGGAAGCACTCAAAATGCAATCATACACAAACACTTCATGACCAGAACAGCAGGACTCTTCAGATTCCAACACACCTGTTGGTATTTGTTTCTGATCGTGCACCAGGGAGGTCTGGCTGCTCTGACACGATTGCGTTCAATCTGTTTCTCCAGGGGCGCCATACAGGAGCATGTGGGGTCATCCTTCATACAAAACATAAAGGAGTGAGGCAAGACAAACCACAGCATTACAGAGCATTTTGAATTTATTCGCTCAAGTCAAAAAAGTAACAGAATCATTTTTGGTGGGCACTCGTGTTATTCCCCAAAGTTGCTTCAGCAAAGAATTGCTTTTGGCAAAGTGCCAGTCAATCATGACTAAAGGAGCAGAGTTGAAAAGGAAATAGCGTCCCTCCCTAAACACAACAGGAGCTGAGACTAAGCAGTAGTTGCCACCCTAAACTCAGTGTCGTCTAGAGAGAATCTGGGGGAAAACCAAGTGTAAAACAAAAGAATAAATTAAAAGCTGTTGGAAAAAGAACAGGCCTTTAAGTGAATTTTAAAAATGACTACCGTCATAGAGTTTTTAATGGATCTGGGAGGTGAGTTCCACAATTATGAAGTTGCGCTGAAGTAAGCTCTCTCGCCCATGGAGTGGAGCACAGTCTCAGGTAGAATAAGACCTGGATCAAAACGAAATGGACTATACTATACAGCAAGTCCTTCAGTTAACGTGAAGAATACAGGAGAGATTTAAAATCCACTCTACTTCTCAAATTTTTTTAAAGCATGGAAGCCACAGAATTCTGGCTATACAGAAGCATATTTAGCACCCTATTAGATATCCCAGTAATAAGACATTACAGTACTTCTAATGTTAATTAAATAAAAGCACAGATCAATAATTCAGCATCAGAGAGACAGAGCACGGACTGTATCTGAGCAATGTTGCAGAGATGGGAAAAAGGTACAATTTCAATGTTCCTATCATGAGTATTAAATGATAACATAGCACAAAGACCCTGCTGAAGCACATTGTGGTTCTGTTGTAAATTCAGCTTTAGAGAAGATGTCTCAGGCCTAATTAAGTCCAGAAGTTCTGCTGTCAGTTAGACACTATACAAATGAACAATCTATAGCAGTAATATTGAGTTAGATGCTGTAATTCAGTAAAGATACAGAGCACAGTACTCACTGGACAGAGCAGGGCACATCAGGATGCTGAAGAGGACTGCGTGCCAATGCAAAGAATTACAAAAACCTCAAGGATTCATTTAGGGATCTGTTTTAATATTGTATTTTGTAGCTTTCCATTGGAAAAAAAGTGCTTTACTTCAAAATCTCAGTCATCTAGTCATTTTCAGTCAAGACCAAAATTTACTAAACCCCTAAAAAACAACAAAGAAGTGCTGTTTTGTCATTTCCTTATCCAAATTATGTTGTTATTCAACATAACTTGCATTTTCACCCATGAACACCATTCCTGTTCGCAATGACTGCGGTAAGCAGGCAACATGCAGCACACTAACAGCTGGGTTCAGCACTCCATATCAAAGAATACAGTGGCAAACAGTACAATCTGTTTGTTCAAAACCGGCCTCTTCTGATGTGAAGTGCCCACTTATCTCATTTCTACCCTTCTGCTTGATGTCAGACTTCTCAGATAGTTAAGTTAAGCAACAATTAAAAATAAACACATTTATCCCGTGTTGCCTTTGTTTGCAAGCTGACATTCAAAACCTGGAGGCAGAGAGGAAACCTTCACTATACTGCAGATACTAAACTCCTTTTCTGTTTGGGATGAAGAGCGGAGTAAGTCAAAGACAAATCCTGACAGCACTGCCATACATCACTATTAATATTAAACCATTGCTAATTATTTTAAAAGGGAACAATTAAATGAGCAAATTACAGTGCGTCAATATAGTCCCTGCCAGGGCTCCTGACATCCCACAGACGTATACTATCTCCCGGAACTCCAATACTTTACAGCCCAAAAGCACAAAAATAAACTCTTTTAAAGAAGAGCTTAGAGCTCCCAGGCATCTGGCGCAGTCCTTGTTGTTGAAATTCAAATGGGATTGACTGCAGGCGCAGTGTGAGACAGGCCGCCAGTAGCCCTCTCCCCATTTACCAATCAGTTTAGCTGCCTGCGTTGCCCAGAGTGCGTAATCACCAGCGCTGAGCCGTGCCACTGACACAAGCAGCACAGGAAATGAGAGGATTTCTCTTTGGGTTCTCACTGGCAGCAGGTGAGCCATTACTGAGAAAGCCCTGTCTGGTGTGTTGACACCCGTACACAAACAGTCTAAGACAGACACGCGGGCTTCTGTCAAACCAGACAGGGAAGTGGACCTCAGTCAGTACGCCACCCTCTCTCAAGACTGGAACGCGGTGAAACTGGTGATCGTAATTATGACTTAAAAAAGCCAGTTGGTGAATTGTAAAGTAATTGTTTCATGATATCAGGTGTTATCACTTGTGGTAAGGCCGCTCTCATCATTTAACAATAGTTATGTATTTATACTACAGTATGTTTAATGGCCAATTAAAAATATTTGGGCTTCTGTGTCCTTAACAATGACAGGAGCTGCCAGCTGAAATGAAGGACAGATCCACACCAGAAGCTTCGTCAAGACACTGCCTCACTACGCAGATATAAATACTTGCCTTTTTATAGCACTTATCATCCCAAAGCACTTTGCACATAGTAGGGAGTCCATTCATGCACCACTGCAGTTCAGTTCCACCTGGGTGACACGCCAGCCAGCAGCCCCACTGCATGGCAGATCGGTGGGGAAGTGAGAAATTGTTTCAGCAATTGAATTAAGGAGCAAATTTATGGAAGCAAGATTGTGCGAGTTCAGGGTGGAATTTAGACTGTACATAAGGACACAAGAAAGGTTACAAATAATAGGGGTCCCTTCAGTCAAACTTGCCCATGTAGTTACCACCAAATAGATCAGATTATCTCATCCAGTCATGTCTTGAAAGAACCCAGGTTATTGGCTTCAGCTACATGCTGCTGCTGGGCAGCTTGTTCCAAACCCCAGAAGCCTCTGTGCAAGAAGGTGCCTCCCATTCTCAGCTGTCAATCCGCTTTCATTTAGTTTCCACTTGAGTCCTTCAGTAGTACCTCTGAACAAACCCACTAGGTTGACATTTTCCATGCCTGCCTCAAATGCTTGGACCCCCACATAGTCATTAGCCATTAAAGACTAAAATAATGTATTTCTTTTAGTTTTTGGCATAGCACATAGCATTCTCCTTTAAGCCTATACATGTATTGGGTGGTTTTCTCTGGACTGATTAAAGAGCAACACCAAGGACTTTTTTTATAGACCAAAATATTCTATGTCTTGCTAGTGCATTATACATTTTTAACTTTACACTTCATTTTATTAATACTTTTAATTATATGTCCTAGCATTTTGTTTTTCTCTTAATAGCTTCATCACATTGTCTGTAAATAATGTGTCAACATAAGCACCTCAGTCCTTTTCATAAGTAGCCTCTTCAAGCTCAGTGTCTCCCATTTTTGTATCCGTACATTAGGGGTATCACCCCTAATCCACCACTTTTTTGAAAAGCAACACAAGATCTTTACTGATCCTGTAAACGGAACTGTTTACTGAGCCCAGTTCACCATCTTACCAGAAGGACAGCATCTCCTACAGAACAGTGTCTCCGGTCACCATACTGGAGCATTGGTTTGCAAATGGTAATCCAGAGGGAGGAACGTCACCTAGTGGTCTGTCAACATCACCATCAGAGCAGTAGTTGGTCTTCTTTAGAGGTCTCCCATCCCAGTAGGTCCCACCTTGCTATGGGAACCCCATTTATTCATGACATTACCCCCCATTTTTTTATGACAGTAGCAACAATGACAATGGAATCAACCCCTGTACGATTTTAGTGTTTCAGTGTTTTACTCTAAAAGGTCCACAGCTTGTGCCAGCTGGAACAGTTTCACAGTTGCTTCAAGGGCTTCTCAATCTAGCTCACATAGTGGTGTTTCAGTGATGACTGTGGCTCTGTGCTGTATGAGAATGGGACCCTGGGAATCCATCAACACCTGAAACAGACTGTGTTTTAAACCTCTACCACCTCCTCTCCGGAGTCCAAATCTTACCCCATCCAATTTTCACCTGTTCAGACACCTGAAAGATGGTCTCCAAGGCCAAACATTTGCTATTGTTGACATGACTATTGGGCCTAAACAGCATTATGTTTTTTGGCTCACAAAATGGAATTGATGGAATCACAAGACCTGTGAGTCGCTGAAAGGCTGATAAGCACCAAGCCTTTCTGGATCCACTGTGAGATCTTGAAGATCCAAATCCAGCAAACCTTCTGTCCTCATCTTTCCGCCTCCAGTGTGGTCACATCTCGCTTCTCGAACCCGGGGCAGGCCTCTTCACTGTGCATCCAGCTCATGGACCTTTTAATACCACACTTAACAGTGGAGCTGGTGATCTTTCTGATTGGAGATTGGTGGTTCAGTACTGGCAGTACACACTGATCAAAGACTGCTCTATACAAGACAAATGGGCAGTTTTTCTTTCTGCATTTCTCAACCTTTATAAATCAACAAAGAACCTCTTTTGAATATGAAATTGAAAGTCCAGTTCGAAAGTCCAATTCGAACAACTAACTAAAATGTATTCTAATAAGTAAATGCAATAACTCTTTGTCCTTGGGGGACACATGGCATCATTTTCAAACTTTCTAGACTTCTGTTGATAGGCATAATTATTGTGGAAATGAATTGCTTATATCTTGTCAAATGTGAAAAAAATGGTAATTATTTCTAATTGCCAATTAATGTTAATGATTTGAAGACCATCTGTGCTTTTGGACTTCAGCAAATAGGCAAGTTTGTGATCAGGCACTGATTGAACGCTTTTTGGAAGCAACACGTTTGTATTTGTTTTGCTTTCACTTGCTGTTTTTTCTTCCTGCTAATTTCTAAAATAGTGTTAAAATATTGCTGGTTATGTAGTGTTGACTGTGCTCTGCTTCACATCACTTTGTTCCTGTGTCCCTGATATGACACACTGATTTCACTAAACATCCAGAAATATCACAAATATCGCAGTCTCTGGATCTGTAACTGTTTTCCCCCACCGGGCTAGCCATCATATCTTGGTAAAACAGGTGAGTAAAAAATGGCCCACGCCTTGAATGTTCTGTCACCAAATGCAAACCCAAGTGAAAATGGAGGTCTTGTGAGGTTATCGCTCTGACACTCGTTCCTCAATCCTCTCTGAACGCTATCTGCTGCAACAGGAAGATCTCCATGGCATCTTGAAGCAGAAATATTTCATTGGGTGCTCTCCTGTGTGAAAACTGGGCTCCTCTTATCTGCCGTATTTTGTTGGTGTTCATTCTAAAATTCATTCTGTGGAGTGAATTGTTGTTAGGGTTCCTGGGTGAATGTGATTTAGGGGTCTTCTCAGGGTCACACGGACAATTAGTGCCTACTGACTGTGTTGGCATT
The DNA here is from genome assembly GCF_059453375.1 of Lepisosteus platostomus. NCBI lineage: Eukaryota > Metazoa > Chordata > Actinopteri > Semionotiformes > Lepisosteidae > Lepisosteus > Lepisosteus platostomus. The sequence continues at coordinate 44,563,385 of NC_142623.1, read as the reverse complement.
CTTTCCTGGCACTTTTTCTGCTCCCTCTGTTACTGTTGGTGTGTCGTTGAGCCAATGTTTGCTGCAGTTCAGTGGGATTTTTGGAGCACTCAATGGTGCAGGTGACAAGCATTCTGATAAAAGGGATTATGTGTTTAAAAATTGCATGGCTGCTTTCAAACAGAAATATACTTAAAATGTTATTTAATCGCTATTGTATTGGTAAAATATTTAGTAGAAAAAATATGATCACTGTTATTGTAAAATCACTTCAGTTTTTTTCCTTTATAAAAGAACATACATAGATTTGTTTCAAGAAGTATTGTACATGGAACATATTTTGTAACAGAACCAAAAATAATAACACTTTGACTCACAAGTTAATTATGTTAAGTCAGGTTTAATTTCAGCTGTTTGTTTTAACTGTTAAGCAGTTAATACAACTCAAAAACCAAATTCTTGTCTTCCGAAACTGGTTTGCATTTGTGTGCATTGGATGTTGCACATTGCAAACAAAGTAATTGGAAAGATATTGGTGATTATCAGTCACTTCATAATGTGTTTCTATTCCACTGAATCAAAAATTTGCAATGACATCTGAAACAAGACCAAACCAGCAGTAACATAAGAAACTTAAGATGTGAAATGGCAAACTGGAATGATAAGCCCATCAGCCTCATTTTGGATACTTGGTAGTCAAGAAATTCACTGGTAGATAGGACCCAGAGTTTACAAAATCTTCATCCCACCAGTGTCATTTTCAAGTCTTTCCTGAATATGAGCATAAGAAGATAATATCTAAGAATTTGAAATAATGGCATTGTTTTCCACCAATTACCCACACGATAAGGTTGTCCATCCCATTCTCTCAATTAAATCAAAGCTGAATTTGGTTAAAAAATTCACCTATTAATCATTAAAACCCTTTCTCAGAGGAGCTCCTGGCAGGCCACTGTCATTGCTGGTTAGCGAATCATTGAATCAATCTGTTCAGACTGATGGTTTCTTCAGTTACAGAATCTTCCTCATTGAACACAAAGGCTGCGATGTCTTCAAAACTCAGCTGTAGCACTTAAAGCACATGTGCATCCAGAGATCAATCTGGGACAAAAAACACTCTGGGAAGGATTTTTTTTCCCTCCAACCCACCTGCTGGATATTGCTAAATTACACGCAGCCTGCAACGCAGAGCTCAGCTAAAGTGCCCTCAGACAATGAATCCTCTCAGTCCACATGCCGCAAGTTGCTCATGTCATCTCAGAGTAACGTCAGGCTGCCTCTGGCCTGCGCTGTGAGGACAGGGGGCCATGCTGTGACCGGCTGCTACACCCAGAACGAGGCTGACATAATGAGGCCAGCAAACAAACCGCTTCCCCGGCTGCGTGGCCCAGCCTCCTCCTGACGCAGGCCCAGATCAACGGTGAAGTGTTTCTGGTGGGCCTGCGTGGGCCAGTCCCTTTCCCGATGGAGCAGGAGCTGCCACATCCTGACCCAGCACTGCAGCGGTGTCCGAGGAGACAGCAGGGGCGCAGCAGCAGGGGATCGTTAGTAAGATCTCGGGAGGTGGGAAGATAGATCTATGTCTTCCAAAGTCTGACGCCGTGCTCTGCTGCATCCTCTTATGCAGGAGAGCAGTTTGGATTTTTCCCAGCGAGGCCAGAACGTCTAGTGTTTTCTCCTGCGGGGTTCAGCGTGTGACCAGTCATTTTATCACCACTCAGAAATGTTTACTTTCCCATCACACTTCAGGGGGAATGAAAACAGTTGGCTCAGGAAAAGGAAAAAAGGTGCTTTGATAGAACTTTGTAATCGTAGTTTAATTGCTTCCTGTAAATCTTTTTTATAAGAATGTTTTTATTGTTTTAAAATAATAGTCAAGTAACATTAAACATATCACAAAATACACAAAAAAGGAAAACACCTAAGACTTAATGACAATGACAGCTTATTTCACAGCACAATAACTCGCAACAATATCCACAGAACAGTTATTGGCTTCCTCTACCCACCTACTGCAATCCATACAATCAAATTCCATCCAAAGTTGGCATTACTGTATATTCTTGAAATTGCATAGTTCTGCACCTTTCCAGTGTCCAGCTTTTTTCAATTCTTAAATAACACAATTAAATTATCCATTCTTGCAAAATTGGTATTAAAATTGATTTCCAGTACTTCTTTCTGTAGGTATTGTCATTGATATTTTCATTTAACTGTCTTGATTTCTGGCAAGAACCAGACTTTTACAGGTACAGCATCTCAGATGGACTTGTTTTTCAACATGGCTACACTTTCCCAATTGTATCCTGAACACAAAGGGATCAGTACATCAGGGTATACTGTACTAGGCCAAATGCAGACTTCAGAGCCTGAGCAGGTGGACTGGCAGAGGCATCATTGAATCTTTCGGTACCTTTATGTTAATTATTGCTCATCACAAAAAATCTTGTACTGTATATTGATATTAAACTGTCATCAGATGGTACAACTGATAATCAAATGCAAGGTGGGTTTCTGTATTTTTTCATCCTATTAACAATGAACACCGCAAAAAATCTGTTCCATTAATGCAGCAAAAACAACCACTGCTTTTCTAAGGTATTGTCTCTGCTCAAGCCTTTAAAAACGCAGATTGCAGCAGACGTCTCCTGGGGAAATCTGTCTTTTACAGAACCACGTGGGCAAAGAGATCACAATGGCTGCTCAGGGTCGCCTCTCTCTCGCGAGCTCTGTCATCCCTGCTGGGGCAAAGTGGCTCCAGTCTCCACCGCAGGTCAGGACGCCCAGCCTCCATTACCATGATCAATATTCATAGGCTTGCCCACTTCCACCTTCCCTGCTCTAAAAATCGGAAAACATGTCCAAGAAACAGAACTTACTCATATATAATCCTTTACGTACAACACACACAGGTTTTCCATTAAGCGTATGATTCTGCCAGAATCTTACAAGCCTGCACTAAGTCCTGTGATTGAATGTTATCTTGCACAGTGTGTTTCTTGATGTTTGACTCTGACCTGACGTGTCAGTTATATATGCAGTCAATATTAAGTTCTTAAAGCACAAATGTCCTTTAGGATGAGCATAAATAACCTGAAGAATTGTATTACAATAAGTAACGAGCATCATTTTTCTCTAAGCAAGCTGCATGCTTTACACCACATTCAGATCTTAGATATTGATGTTGTGAACCTACTGTATCTTGGTTTGATTTGGAGAAGCTGGCCATATTTCCGTTGCTTAATTCACATCTGGCCTGTACTGCATTCTTCTGTTTGTAGAGAGAAGGCGGCTGCAGTTTTTGCCCTTAATTCATCACAGGATCTTAGAAGGAAGGCCTGTAGCCTTGACCCTGTGTCAAGTCTGAGGTCTGCCATTCTGGAACAGGCTGTTTCTTTGTCATAACATTGTAAAGAAGTGTAGATTGCATTGATTAATATGTTTTTTGTACGTTTGCTAGAGTTAACATCTTTAAAATATTTTTCTCTTTTTCTTCTAGGCATGGGAGACTTTAAGTGAAACAGTTGAGGATGATGTGCTGAGGGTACTGCAGTGTAGTCAGGATTTGCCTTTTCTTCTCCAGTCAAAGGCTGTAACCAGCAGCAGCCTCAGACTTGAAAACAGGTGTGACTGAAGCTCAGCTTGAGGTTCTTGTACAAATAACCTCATGAATTAATTTGTTTAATGCAATGTATGATGGACTACATGTATGTAGTGCCTTAACGATTTATATTTTCAGTGTATATGTGCACTTGCACATACTGTACATGCTTTTTTGAGTACCTGTTTGATTTGAAACACACACCTGAGGTGAGCAGTAGCATAGTAAATCCTCTGCAGAAAGCCTGAGTCAAGACGTTTTTGAATACTGCATAAGATTTGAAGGGGCTTCTGGATTTTAGCATTTTTCAAAGAAAGTTCCTTTTTTCAGCTTCATTGTCTGAGCAAAGCAAATTTGTTCACTCGAATTAAATGAATGCCCTACTGGGAATCCAGGGTTTCAGGCCCAGCGAGTGAAGAGACAAGGGAAGAGCTTCAGTCCTCCAGCCATTAAGTCCACACGAGGGCTGGGCCTAAATTAACTCATTGCAGCTTCATTCATTTTTAAACGATAGCAGCCAGCCAAGGGTGAAACTGTAATACTGTATACATCACAATTGACGTGACCTGGGATGACAAGGTAGCAGAGTTACTGGTTTGTATCCAGACTTTGCCAATGCTTTGCTCCTGCAGGGGCAACATCACTGGTGAAGTATTGTCAAGGATGAGAGGGGTATAGTCTGCTAAGGCATCCTTGCATTGTCTTTTCGCCATAAAGATCTAATCGGAGAATCACTGAGCACCTTAAAGGGATGAATCAACACTGATCCAGCTCATCACGGCTGGGAAAACTGAGACAAATTTACACAGGGATCAAGGCTCTTCCCAGTTTGTGGTCAAGGAAGAGTAGAGGAAGTTTGAAAAACTGACACTGTGGAACCCATTGATGGAATTTTTGGATCCTCCACTTCCTATCTAGAACGTTACTAGTATTACTACTCAGTTACAATGTACATTAATCTCACTTGTAATGCACAAAATGGGCCACGTAGCCTGTTCTCCTCTGCAATATTGTAATCTGCATGTGGGAGTCTCCAACAGCACACTGTCCCCTAGACAAACTTGTGGTCCATGAAAAAGCATATTTTCCTTAATTTTGTTCAATCCAAGCTTTGCCCAGACCCAGCCGTTTCTCCCATGAAATCGGACGAGCCTGTTCCCAGCTTTCAAGGTTAGGGATCCCTGCTTGAAAGCGACAGCTGCAGAGCCAGCAAGACTGGGCGGAGTCTGTGAGGGTCTCCCCTGCGGCGGTCTCGCAGTGCAGCTGAGCTGAAATAGTCGACTGCCTGACAGCACCCTCTCCTGAAACACCAAGTGGGTGTGAGGGATTCCTGCAGTTCCAGGACGAATGGTGTTCTGTAACTCCAAAGCAGACGTTAAAATGGATAGAAAGGTCAACATGAGCCACACTTTTAAAAACTCAAGGAGGCAGAAGTCTATCGAAGTTTTGCATTTTTTTTCTTTGACAGCACGGGAATGAACACCACATACACACAATAGTGCCAGCAAGGTAGTCGAAATGGCTTCTGTTCTGTGCAAACAGCTCGGATATTAAGTGGCACTGAGATTGGCTGGCTGCCGGCTCTGTTGAATTTCTCACCTTTTCAAACAGTTGTTGGGTTCACTGAGTTTGAGATCAAGCAGTTTAAATATAGGAAGCTTTTCTTTACTGCAGAACCTCAAATAAGAAATGTTTTAGTGAGCTTCTGTAGTGTTAAATGTCTTGTACTTTTTAAATAATATCTGAGCAGAAACCAATACTATAATCTGTCAGACAGAGAAGATGTTATTATTATTATGTGCCCACATCTTATCACCACAATATTCCTGTCAAACAATAAATCTTTCCAATTCTGGAAAAGGGTATAAATACTATTATAATGAAACTGAAACATTACCACGAACATGAGAGGTTGCAAACTGGTAAGATACCATATCTTGCTCATATGATAGTTTAGTAGCTAAAGGACTTAACAGCCAGTGCTGCCATTTCCTCTGTCGGCGAGTTAGGTGTGTTTACGCCAAACACTAAAATATTAAGTACTCTATTCCTTAATATTCTAATCTTTTTATATTGTTCTACTGAGTTTTCTATGCATGCACCTTTTCTATCAATTCAGCCTTCTCAGAGTCAGACTTCTCTTGCACTCCACATCCACACGAACATTAGAATTCTGCAGTAAGGTACCTGAAGAGGATAAATAAAGTTAGGATTAAGGCAAAACAAACACTTGGTCTTTCTGACTCCAGCTGACAGTAATTTTAGATGGATGTACCTAACAGATCCAAGATGTTGATGATTATAACTAGACGGTTCTGTAAAACCATCCAACAAGAGGATTTAGAGTAGGACTGGGGTTATTAGTTCTGTTTCCATCAATCTTTTTTAAAGAACCAGTATTAGCCATATCACCCTGCAACTCACAACTGGCAGCCCACTGAAGCTCAGCAGGTGTGAGTCTGGTCAGTACCTGGATGGGAGACCTCCTGGGAAAAACTAAGGTTGGTGCTGGAAGAGGTGTTAGTGGGGCCAACAGGAGGCGTTCACCCTTGGGTCCATGTGGGTCCTAATGCCCCAGTATAGCGACAGGGACACTATACTGTAAACAGGTGCCGTCCTTCGGATGAGACGTAAAAAAAAAACAAGGTCCTGACTCTCTGTGGTCATTAAAAATCCCAGGGTGTTTCTCGAAAAGAGTAGGGGTGTAACCCCGCCATCCTTGTGTAAGTAATTATTAATTTTTATTATAGTATCTGAGAAGACTCAAAATCAACTGAGAAGACAACCAGCTCCTGTACCAGTGACAGTGAGCCTCCGTTCTTCCAGGTCTCCTGACGTCGTCACCGCGGTCTGGATCTCCCAGGCGCCCCAGCCACTTCCTCTCCTTCACAGACTCCTGACACACTCCACTCTTCCTCTCATGCCCCCTTCTCTCCGTTTCTGCTCGGACCTTCGACCCACGGCCTGTATGGTCCCAGCCAATCTTTGTTTTTCTTGGGTCTTCCCTCTCTCCAGTCCCCCTTTCCACTGTCTTCATAGGAGCCCCCCCGGCCACCTACACTCACTCCCCCCCCTCGGGTGGGAGCACATGGCGTCACTGTGCACGGGGTCAGGGCCTTCCCCTTCACGGCCCTCGCCGTCCCGGGTGCCTGAGCTCCTGTCATAGTCCTTGTTGCTATGACAATGTATTTCTTTCCCCTTCACCCCCCTCCTCTTCGACCGCTTAAGCGAACATTCAGCGTAAATGACCTCAAGCTTCTCTCTCCGGGTAAGAGCAGCGTGTTCCACTGCCCACCATCAGTCTTACTGATCTAGGATTTGTTGACTCTACTGCCTCTCCAGCACCTCCTTCATTCACGCTTCTCATTCACTCCAGGCTATGGTGAAGTCTCTGATTGGTGCTTCTTTGAAATCCTGCATGTCCAAACACGCGATCAAACAAAGCTTGATAGCTTCGTTATTGGAGAACTCTGTGTTGGTAATTGGGGGGTTTTATGGAGGTAGCAGCTCTGACTTTAGGGCAAGGGCTGTCAGTTCCTCAGCCAGGCGAGCTGTCACCAAACACTTAAATAGTAAGTCCTCTGTCCCTTAATATTCATCTCATCACATTAGCTAGAACTTGACCAAACTACTGAAATGTCAGCAGGAGCAGTGTTTATGGCTACTGTGTTTATTTTACTTTCTTTCTATCTTTGGGTAAGATTTGCAGGTGGCCTTATAATTACTGCTGTCAGGCGTGTCTAGGAGTCAGAATATCTAAAGTAAAGCTTTTGAGACGTCACAGAGTTAGATGTCAAATCTGAAGTGAATTAGTACACGGAATGAGTTGCGTAACAGTTTTTCCGAGGTCAGTAGTGCATGAGATTGTTCAGAAATTCTATTTGGAAGGCAGGACTAAGTGAAAACTATGTTCAGGATGACCACAATGTGAGTGGGTGAGTAAGACTTTTAAGACCAATTTCAAGACCACTTTCAAAATTGAAAGAAAGGGTTGTTTTTTTCTTTTTATTTTCTTTTTCTTTTTTTGTATTCCAGGCCATGGAAACAAAAATTCTGTGTAACCATTTTAAACCTTTCCTGCAGTTAAGGTACATATTGGAATTATATTGTCAGAATTTGACTTACAACATGACAGTAAGTGTTAAGAATGACCACAGTATTCCTAAACCAAAAACCAAAACTAAATGAATGCAATGAAGTGAGTCACAATGCATAGGGTTCTTGTTTCACAAGTTTTATTTCCCCCTTTGTTCTTCAAAATGGTCATCTCTTTCACATGTATTCCAGCGCTGTATGTGGGCTAGGCTTGGGCCCTATTACACTATCTTCAGCTGCATGTTGTTCACCACACTGACAGGCCTGTTCTGTCCTGGTACAGGAGACCAGGGTGTCTGCATGTTGTCTAGGTGTCTCCAGGACATGAAGAGCTGTTAGAACCTGAGATTCTTACCAAGTGAATCCGCCAATGAGCTGATTTAGCCTGTTGGAATGGACACCTGCAGACACCCCAGCTCTCCGGGACCAGGGCTGAACATCCCTGACATAAAGCCACACGATGGGGAATACAGGTGCCTTTAAGGTTGGTGGAGCTGTACAACAGCCAGGACACAAATGTGCACACTTGTATTCCTCCATTTTCAGAGAACGTTTAATTGACTCTAATTCTATTTTTATTTACTGTTCCACTCCACTCAAAGGAAACTCCACACGTGGAGAAAACAGATCCCAAGCAACCCTTGTTGTAGCTCTTGTGTCTCGTGGCTCATAGGTGCCAGGTTTAGCTCTGGTTGGGGTGCAGGTTCTCCCCATGTCTACATGGGATTTCTCCATGTACTCCAGTTTCCCCCTCATCCCACAGGGGTGCAGGCTGGGTTTGGCTGTCTCTTTCTCGCCATCCCTCCTTGAGCTCTATGCTTTCAGGAAAGGCAGAAGATGACAGCTGCACGCTGCCGATGGTAGATAAAAACATTGTGGGCATGTCCCCAGGTCATCTGTTTGTCAGCACTTATCTTTGCAAGGAAATTCCTAAATTACATACACACATTGATAATACCTTCTCTGCAACACACAGAAATCTATAAAAAAGTTTTTTATCCTTCTGTAGGACACCTGTCTGCTTGGCCTGGGTCTCTGTTGCTCTGTACAGCAGTAGCAGAAGTAGCAGAAGATGAGCCTCTTACTGTGGCCTCACTTCCCATCCCAGGGTCCTTAGCTGCATTTGAGTCGCCCACTGAGAGACCCGACACTGGTGCCGTGAGTTTGTCTGTTGCTGATGTGGGAGGTGCAGTTTGGGCACTGGAAGGAGCCTGAGAGATGACAGATTGAATCCTGAGTCCAATTGCACACTTTTTCCAGGGTGCAGATTTCACCCGGCTGGGGCCTCATCCAATCTGACTAATTGGCAGAATCTGGCCCCAGGCTGTCAGCAAACCATTTAAACCATAAAGGTAGTCATTATTGATTATGATAATATTTAGCCAATAGCTCGTTTTAGTTTGCATGCAGGTTATAATTGCACAGCTATGCAAATGAGTTCTGCTCCACTCTGGTCTAAGAGCTTCCCTTTGCTTTGTGACTCCCACTTTCCTGTAAGTTTAAATCAAACCCTGTCTTTGGTTGCTCCCTCCTAACCTAACATGAGGTTCTACAAAGATATAATGATCAAACAGAGTTTCATAGAAATAAACGTAATCACTTTGATTAATTATTTTCCTCTTTTTAGGTTAACAGCTTTTATTTTAGTGTCTGTGTAGCTTAAAAACATGAGCTTTTCACTACACAGCTAATCAATATTTCTGCTGGATGTGTCTACATTACTGGAGTGTATGCAGCTTTTGGAGACCACCCAAGGTCTCTTAAGCACTTCCAAAATAAAATTAAGTGCCCATTTTTTAAAGCAGGTAATTAAGTATGACCATGGGATATTTGCCATTTGTCTTACTTCTAACTTGTGGTCAGTAGCCAACTGATCTATTCGGGTTGCCCAGCATTGCTCCAGATGGGTGCTGTCAGCTGGAGCTCTTGTGTGCTGCTTCCAGAGCAGGGTCCCAGGAACACAAGTAGCTCATCTCATATCCCTTTAGAGAAGGTCCTTCATAAGAGGCTGACTCTCAAAATAAAAGCCATAGGCATCCAAGGAAATGTACACAGACGGGACGAAAACCGGTTAACGAACAGTAAACAGAGCATCATCCTAATGGACACAACCTCTAATCAGGCCTATGGAAGCAGTGGTGTGGGCAGGACTGTGCTTTAGACCCAGCGCACTTCCTCATCTGGAGTATATAAAAGATTGAGCTTCTGCGCAGATAGCAAACTAGTTAAATTGGCACATGAAAAACAGGGGGTATGGCACACAGAAAGAGTCAAAAGGGCACACTGAAGAGACATGGCAAATTAAAATGAACATCAGACCAAAGTGATCGTCACTGGTAGCAAGAAAACACTATGCATATCGCATGGGTGACTCTGAGGTGCAGGAAGCTACATACAGCAGGGTGTTCATGAACACAGGTTAATGTCCTGTCAACGCAAGATGGGAAATCAATAACAATGTGAACAGACTGTACAGAAAGAGTGCAAAATGTCAGTCCAGGTAAGTTATGCTTAAGTGTTACAATGCTTAATTTAAATTGATTTGAATATTGTGTTCTTTTTTTGTTTACACTCCTCAAAAATGATATTTTAACCTCAGAAAGCGTTCAAAGGAGAACAACTTAAATAATTCTCTTTACAGGGGAATAAGGACAAAGTAAAAGAAGTAACCTCTTTAGTCTAGAACAATCTAGTTTGAGAAGTGACCAGACTCAAGTGTCTCTTAAAGATCGTAACATTAGAACAAAGGGCCACAATTTGAAACTAAAAGAGAATTAATGTATTTAATTCATTTCAAGTCCGTCAGCCTTTTCACTTGGAAAAGGTCTAGGACAGAGGTTTGTTATCGTGGTCCTGGAGGGCCAGTATGTCTGTGCGTTTTCTAGGTCTCTTTGAAGTACCAGCAACAGAAGAGCTGGGAAGACATGTCAAACTGGTCCAATTAAGCTGATACTGAACTCATTAAATCCTCAGTTGGAATGACAGCCTGCAATAACAGACGTTCTCCGGGAAGTTATTAATGAAGTATTAATAGACTGACATAAATGTGATGATAACCAGCCTGTACTGTAGAGTTATAGATTAACTACACGTTAGTAAATAAACCCTAATCCTACTTGTTGACAGTAGGTAGCTTTTTGCATCTATAAATGTAACCTTACAACTATTTTAACAACTGACCATCTGATCCATTAATGTTGCGGAATTTTAAAGCACCCTTAAGTGCAACAAAACTGGAGACCCCTCCCTTCCTCAGAACACACACACAGCTCCCCTTACTGGAGACACCGGCAGCGCTTGGTAAAGCACATAAATGCACATTTCTTGAACTTGATACGAGGCAACTCCTCTCTCAACTGAACTCTAGAAAACAGTGAAACCACCACAGCTGAAGAAGCTGTGCACGAAAAGGTCTTACCCCAAATTCACACCGGAAGCGACACGTCGGCGCAGCGCAAGCGTAACGTAAGCGACCATCCGTCCAATCCAGACCAACTCCGACAGTTGCGTTCCGTACTCAAACACGGGAAAGTCAGCGGAGCATTTGAGAGGGAGGGGGAGAATCGGTCGAAGTGTGACTACCTGTAATTACAACACAGTGTAGTTCATTAAAACCCGACACGAGCGGGTGAACAAGCAACAGACCTCTGTTTATAGTGGCTCAGGACCCTCAATACTTCACCCGTGTCGGTGTCATCAGCTGGTCATTGCGCTCGTGACAAGACAGTGAAAAGTTGCACTGTATCAGTGGTCCACCATGATCATAATATTGTTGTAGATTGTGCTTGTATAGTTCGCAGGGTATTTAAAGTGTGAGTTTTTGTGTGATTTGGATGGATCTCTACGGGGTTTACCCTTCTGTCAGGCGCGCAAGTGGAAAAGAACAGACTCGGCACGTAAAAGGACCGATTTTGAAGGACTGACAGGAGACTCCGCCGGTGTGGATTGAAACATGGCTTAAAATGGAGGCGTATCTGTTCAGTGAGACGGGCGGCTAAAAAACGCTTCAGAAACGCTTTCGGTGTGAATTGGCCTTTACAGTGTGTGTTTATTGAAACTGTTATTATTCGCATTTTATTGACGATGTGGGGAAATACACAAAAAAAAAGAAAAAATATCCAGGTTAAATTGCAGAATTTAAACTGAAGGGTGTTATGTTTCAATTTGGGAATATGGAACCAACTTGATGATATCTTTGGATCAACTTCTAGCAATTAACACAAATAGCCTGCTTTTTAGTATCCTTTCTTATTTTCTTAGTGTCCCATGCAATAGTAAGAAATTATTTTAAAATATAACATACAATCTTGATTTCCATGTTATAGAAAATACAGTATATAGATAATAATAATAATAATAATAATTGTTTACACTTATATAGCGCTTTTCTGGACACTCCACTCAAAGCGCTTTACAGGTAATGGGGATCCCCTCCACCACCACCAATGTGCAGCCCCACCTGGATGATGCGACGGCAGCCATAGTGCGCCAGAACACTCACCACACGTCAGCTATCAGTGGGGAGGAGAGCAGAGTAATGAAGCCAATTTATAGAGGGGGATTGTTAGGAGGCCATGATTGATAAAGGCCGATGGGTAATTTGGCCAGGATGCCAGGGTTACACCCTACTCTTTTCGAGAAACACCCTGGGATTTTTAATGACCACAGAGAGTCAGGACCTCTGTTTTACGTCTCATCCGAAGGACGGCGCCTGTTTACAGTATAGTGTCCCTGTCACTACACTGGGGCATTAGGACCCACATGAGCCGCAGGGTGAGCGCCCCCTGCTGGCCCCACTAACACCTCTTCCATGTCTTATGTTATCGAAAATGATTTCGTTTCAGTCCAGAGAAGAGCAGCCTGATCCAGGTCTTCCATGTCTTACTCTGACAGGCTAACGACTTGTTCTTTTTCATTTTAAAAGAACAGAAGTGGCTATAAACGTCTTCCAAATCAACAATGACACTCACGCAAGAGAACAAGAGGAGTTTTTTTTTTCACATTAAACGTAGGAGTCTGGAACAAGCTACCCAACTACATTGTTGAATCTAATACCCTGCCTTCTTTCAAGAACTGACTGGATAAGATCCTCATATTAATTAGGTACTAGCAATCAAATAAATCAAATGAATTAAAAATCTTTGCGCGTATGTTATAAGTACATTAAAGAAAACAGCAAATACCTAGTTCCGACAAACATTATGCATTGAAAATAGATTAAATTTAAGTTTAAAAGATTACACACAGAAAAAGTGTAACATTGTAAATCTGAAAAAAGACAACCTTTCCTATATCTGAAATCACTGTCCTCAACTATAGACAATAGCCACACGTCTTCAGCTTATCTGAGATGGTGTGTGTTGTGCAGTTTGCATGAGTACCATTTCAGTTCCATAGTAAAGAACATCACCCATCAGCTGTTTATTTCCCATGATTCCATGTGCACACATCTTCTATTTCTTTAATTCTAGATTTAAACTTTATCAGCTCTAATATATACCATCTTAAAATACTTTGTTTTTCCTACATGAGCTTTTTCTTAACATAAAATGGCAAACTGATAAGTTGAAGCCACAGAACTGTAATACAGGACCACAGTATCCTTGCTCCTCCGCTGGAGGTTGTTGATTAACACTTTTTTCCTCTTTACAAAAGCTTTGAATTTCAATGACAAAGAAAGGCTCAAGGAGAAGAACACACATCTGTTTTGTAGAAACTTTTATTTTCCTGCTGTGCTTTAATGACATTCCCCTATATCCTAGCCCCTTATCTAAGTGCAAAGCTGTGCATGAGTCTGTTCATGAACTGTTAATGAGCTGTCATAAGACCCTATCTTGGGTAATAACTAGTGTGTTTGCTCAGGTGATGGTCAAACCTTAGACAACCCTGACACAGAGGAACAGAAGAGCTTGAGAAAGGTTACAAAAGAGGCATGATGTCAAAGCTGATTGCCTTGATTCTTTTGAAAAATTCCTGGATGAGATTCTTGGATCAATTACTGTAGGTACTAGCACCTGAACGAGTTAGCTGTCCCGAACAGCCTCTTTGTACATAACGTTTCAGGTGTTCTGTGCCCAGTATCCACCTGGCGAAGGTCTGGTTCAAGTGCGTGTAAGTGTTTGGAGTCTTTGCCCTGCAAACTGGAGAGCAGGGTGAACGATGGCTTAGAGAAAAGTAAAGCCCATTTCAGCGGTCTTCTAACTGATAAACCTCTGGCCAGCATTTATGACTTTCACAACATGTATACAAATATTTCTTCACTACAACAGGAAAAGATGTTTATCAATCCCTAGCATCAAATGCAAAACTTTGAATTGTATTTACCAAGCACTTAATATTCCTGTTTTTTCATCAGATTCATCTTCATTTTCATAGTATGCTTTGGTTGACCTCAACTAGTGTTTCTGCAGACGTTGTTCCAATCAAGCTCTACATAGCTCAGGCTGCTTTGCCTTTTAAACTCTTCTGCCCGTACCTGGTGCACCTGCTGCAGAGAGAGCAATGGGCGTAGCAGAAGGAGCAGGCGACTCAGCGGACAAAACAAATCCCCTTTTTTTCTGCCGGCGCAGACGGAGCCAGTCGGGAAGGGAGCTGACGGAGATGGGATCAGGTTTAGCTCGCTGGACAACAGCCCGAAAGAACAAAGAGAGACGGAAAATCACGGCACAGCTTGGCATAATTGGCTGTCTTTGTTCGAAAGGGGCCCTTGATTTAATAGGCATGGTTGGTGACTGAACTACTGGACTGAAAACACTGCAGAATCCACCGGAGCCCTGCTGCTCACCCTCCCCCCCAGTCTCAGCGGAGAGCTGAGTCAGACTCAGCCTCCCTGCCTGCCTTGAGGTTAGGTTCAAATACCTCTCCAGACAGCCTCTGCGCATTAAATGCCCCACATAATCTGGGCCTGCGCGTCTGTGCGTGTGGGTGACCGCTGGCCCCTGCGCAGATTCATGAGCTGCACTTTGAAGATTTCCGTGCACACATGGATGCACACACACGCACAGGATGGCTTGGCTTGGATGTTCAAAATGTGGACGTGCTCAGCTAGTTAAACAGTTTTACCAATGTATGATTCACTAGAAAACAAATACCAGTGCAGCCAGTGTGTGCAAACTTTCTCCATGATTGTAGAGAGGAAGACGCGTCACAAAAGGCTTTATTGGGGACTGTTCTGAAAGATTTGTTTCAGCATATTCTAAATATTTTCTTATTGAAATAAGACATATCTTGTATTTCAGTAAGAAGTTTGAGTTGTCCTTTTTGAGCCTCGTTTGGAGGGTCGAGGAGACCTGTTCAAAGCGGCAGTAACACACAGTGTGGAGAGTAACACTGATTAGAGCATTGAGAAGGCGCATTACTTATTGATTGGCACAGAGGAGACGCTGGGCTGTTTTCCACTGCGCTCTAATGAGAAGGCATGACCTCTTTTAGTCAGCAAGGTCAAGAAATGATGCTGTAATTGTGCTTTCTGTAATGACACCTGTCACGTTTTCTCTTTACACTCTTTAATGACAATTGTGTTTGTGTTGCTCATCTCAAAGGAAAGCCTTCAATCCCAGATCATTCTGAGCAGAAGCTGGAGTAGGGAGTGAAGGCCAGGAGTAGTAATAAGAATGTAAATAGAACTCTAGATCTGCCCTTTTTCCTCCCAGCAATGAACTAAATCAAGACCTATGTGACACTGTGTCTGGTCTCCATCTGCATATTTCAGAAGTGGTCTGTCACTAACTTGTTACACATGCTTCATAAAAGATCAGATCTGGAGACCATACAGAAACAGGGCACAGCAATTCCAGGGCAATGCATTAGGGGGAGTTTTCTCAAACGCTTTTGTACGCAGAATAATCTCTTTTAGAAATAAAAGAAACTGGAAAATACAGATATTTTAGTAAATAATGGTGCATTTTCTATAAAGAAATTCACAATGCAATTTTTGTTCAAATGGTAAGCTTGTTAATGCTGCCATCCTGCTGTTTATGTCATCAAGAATCAGGAGGTAGGTTTCAATCACACATAAGCAGCATCAACTCCCCTCTACCTGAAGAGCTGTTTTCACCTTTCAAGCAATGACAAAATCCTGGCTGCCGCAAGGCCCCTGCGTGAGCCGCACTGACCGCTTGGCAGCCAGGACTGCAGTGTGAATCACTTTGCAGGCCAACGCTGACAGAGAGCCCGAGGGGCGGCGGTTCAGAGCGAAGGGCTTATGGGATTCTAATGAGGTCTGAAACAGGAAAGGAATCGAGTTTTTTGGGGGGGAGTTCAGGGTCTGGAAAGCAGTGACTCCTGAAAAAAGATCCGTGCGTGTCGCTGTAAGAGCAACGTGTCTGTATTTTCTCTTTTTCCTAATCTCTTCAAGAGGGTTAATGCTACTCTGCTACACACCCTTTCAGAGTGTTATCTGGAATTTGTTCCGGGGCGTGCCCTCACTCGCACCTCGGCTGCTGGGGGAACTCTTTCCTCTCTACCACAAGTGACATCTTGGGGAGGTTGTGTGAATGCAGACGACTGCCCCACTATTATATTCCACCATGTTGCTTCATGAGCTGCTCCCCCTAGTCCCCACTGCTGGATATCACAGTTTGCATATGTATGCAATAGCGTTGTGGCCTCAGTTTTATATAGGATTTCATATACTTAATATCTTACTTTATATTATATAATACCACAGAACGTCTTGGTTACAGACGTAATACCACAAAACGCCTTATTAAAAATGATAAAACTTTTATTCTCACTCCAACAATTCAAGCAAGATGCTGCACTACTGTAGGCAGCGTGAGGTTCTGGATTCAAATTGAAAAACATGACACTGCTGGATACATAAGGGCCTCACGCCGATCACATTCAATAGATAAAGAAATTGTGCAGGTGTTTGTAAAGACATCAGTAGGAGAGACAGGGGGATAAAAACAGCAAAACTCAAAAACTGAACTTTACTTCAGTTCCAGATCTTGGAGAGGCAGGCATGAACAAAGTCATTACAGCCTGGAAGCTGATGCTGAGACAAAGAAACGGCACAATGTTCCAGAATGGCCTGTTGCCCGTGACCACTGTCACGTGTAAAGACTGGGGATCAAAGCAGCAAAGAGGAAGCACTTGTACAGGCTGTTGTTTTTCTAATGTGCAGCCGAAACTAAGAGATGCAGAAGTTACTTACGCAGAAGAAGAGCATCGTTCCACCTTAATAAAATTGCCTGAATAATCCGAATTGCACACCTGGACTCAAGCAATCAGAACTGCAAATGTCCTCAGTCTCTTGATCATGATCACACCAAACACATGAGAGCAAAAATAGAGATAAAGAGAGAACAGAGCATTTAGCCAACAGCTGTCTAAGGACCACAGTGACTGTCCAGACACAGCCCAGGGATCCCCAGTAATTTAGGTAAGCAGTTCACCAGCAAGACCAACATGTCCCATCAGCCCTTCTGCAGCATCACCTGTTTCTCTCTCAATAAAGAGGTCTAGACTGAATATATAAAGGAGCTGTTATCCTGAGCAGATGACCTTTGAGTCGTGTTATTAACTTTAGTTAGGAGCTGGTATTGTATTTCTGTTTGGATTTACAGGACTTTAAATTTGATACCCTTAATGAAACGCGGTGCTCGACAGAATACAGCTTGTGAGGGAAAGCCAGGCAAGAGATTGTCATAGTATTGTTCAGTAACTTGATAACAGGGCCTGAACCTGGATAGAACCTTTGGGACCCCTTAGCTTAGAATTTAAATACAGCTGTAAAGATAAGAAGACACGCATATCGAAATAACCAGTTTCTAGGCTTAAAGGAAATAATTGTAAATAGTAACTAAAAAAAGTCACTAATCTCTGTCTTTGTGTTCCATAGTCCAAAATGTTTCTGAAGATCTCACATTCACTGTTGTGATCCTGATTTGACTAGGATACATACTTGAGAATGCATACTGTACTATGCAGGCACAATGAAGAAGCTAAATCAGTAACTACACAAAGAACCAGAGTCTGCAAGGTATTGACTCTCTATTGATCAGCTAGCCCATGTGTTATTGACTAGGTAGCACAGCAACACTGGAATAAGTTACAAACCACATCAACCAGCGAAAACCTCTGCAGTTCGCACTGACCTTGTCCTGAGTCAACTGCCCTCCTCTCTCCTCAGGGCCTCTGCTGCCCAGTAAGTTTACGAGGAAGAGACAATATTGTAACGCAACGGGGGCTCAGGCGGGCGCCCTTGTCGCATCTGGTCGGCCCCATCCCGACTGGAGGCTCGAACCCGGGACTTCCGCGTCTCTCTGCAGCAACCTAGCCCCGTGAGCTAAAGAGAGATCTCTCCACAGCCCAGTAGCTGTGGTCCTGCTATCACAGGGAAGGGCGGTGACGTCACCCGCTCTGGTACGCCGGCTCTTACACACAGTGCTTGTCGGCCGTAAGCGTTACAATATCGAAGAGACGATATTTACTCAATTGTTTAGAAATGACAAAACTTTGCTGTCTAAGACTGATTTAGAACATGACAAAAAACAGATTTACAGTATATCTTCAATGCAAACAGCTCAGAGAGAGTAACTTGCGAATGGTTGCTTTGGGATTGTTTTTTTTTTGCTAAAATGATTTTGCTTAAAATAACCCAAAAAACGCTGATTTTCTTAAAATGACAGACATGTCCTGGGGGAAGACTACAGAACCTCTTGAAGGCCCAGCAAACTCACACTTTGTTCAGTGTTTCCTCGTCTTACTGAGGAAGCTGTCACACACTAGTCTCCAATCTGTGGACTCTCAAACTCATTAATATCCCAGTCTCTCTGTAGATGAAGTAAATATCCCCGTACACTGAGGTATCTTTCTATCTTTTAATTACATGGGACTAGCTGGTACATAAAACAGAACTATTAAAATCTGTTACAAACAACACAGAACCACACAAATACTTGCACGTTGCAATTATGCCTAGTTATCTGAACAGATAAACTATTATATGAAAATGAAAAACAGGAGAAACTTTCAAAACTTTTAGAGTATCGTTATTAACATGTACCAAAGCTTTAAGAGGGCATATGTCAGGTAAAGTTTCACTGAGTACTGTAAGAACTCTGCACACCTCACACTGGCCTTGAAATTCAGTCCTGTGCTTCTGATAAGAAGTACCTGTCAAGGTGTGTAGAAGATTATATACTTCAAGTGTAGTGCGAGGACCATAAACCAAACAACTAGGACACTACAGCTCTGTTCAAAACCAGTCCTTTTCTATACGAAAAGATCTTTGAGAAAGTTTCCATCTGTTGGCAGGGGTGAGATATGAAGGAGCAGCCCCTCTACCTATCTACATATGTAGCAAGAAACTATGGAATCTAAAACAATATTATAGGATGATTTAAATGTGTGCACTAGTGTGCAGGAACTACAATATGTTTTTTAAATGAAATGACCCAGGTGACACCTCCTCTGGACAGAAACTCAGGCCACAACCTCCACCTCTGTAGTTTGACCTCAGCCCTAGACATTGCACTCCTCTGCTCCAGATTTCCATTCGAACCATCACCTCTAACCCTGCCTGGAGGCGCAGGCTTCCTGTGGTCTGGCAGTGCTGCCCTTCATGTGAGCAGTGTTTGAGATCAGGCTCAGGCACATTATGAAAGGACAGCAATGCAAAGTTTGATCAAAAGGTACTTTTATTTTAAAATAAGTCTTGTTTTGCAATGTTTTTATTTATTAATTGAATAAATTAACATTGAAAGTGGTGCATCATAAAGTAAAAGATGGCACAACAGGATCTGGTCCATGAGACTTGTACCTGCTGTAGAGATTTTAGCCAGTGCCCAAACTTGATGAGTTAAACAGAGATCCTCCTGATCTGTATGTTGTGAAGGGTTTGTTGTTGCAGGACAACAGAAAACTGCATTTTTCTAAGGGGTGATATGGGGTTGGCTTAAGCATGGTTAAAATCTTTTCATTTAATGAAGCAAAAGGAAAGCACTTATTTCCTTACCTGAAGTTCTTCCTGCAACTCTATTATGGAGCATAAGCCACCATTTGGGGTCAGTTGTCTTACCACTGTGGGCTGCATTGTGTCAAGGCCTTTTTATGTCGAGGTCTTACTTGTTTAAACAAGGTGTGTCTTTGTCTGTCAAGGCAGGTTAGGAAGTGCACTAGGACCAGTAAATACAGTGAATAACAGATGAAACCTTGAACACCTGTTGTCCAGAATAACTTATTGGGGAAAGTCTACTGCATGCGATCAAGAAATTAAGTTATTTTTACCATATAAATAAACCCAAGAGAAGCTCGCAAAACCAAATTCTCCGGCCCACTTCCTATTCAAGATCACCTATACCATTGACCGCTCTCCCTTTACAAAAAGCATGAACTGCAATAACCCAATTAGGCGCTGAACCGTCCAGCTGCTGAACTCTATCCTCCTCCAGGGTTTGCCACAGCTGCATCAGCCATTCCTCCAGGGAAGTCACATTAGTGTTAAATTGCTGTGTTCCACAAAACAGTTTCACCATGGAACTGAAAGCTCTAGGAAGCCATACTAATGTGCTCATGTGGATCTGTACTCTAAAGGTCTTTTTAAGTTTTAAAAAACTTGAAAAACATTTTCTGCCGTATGAGTTTTATTGGCACACATGAGTCTGTGCTCCTTTGTACTTTTTCATTCTCCTAAGATCAGTTTGGGGACATGTATAAACACAGGAGACAGTAGCACGAGCACGAGATCAGAAGCTGGGCGAAACGAGGCTGTCACTGACTCTGAGACTCCAGCCCTCTCTCTACTGCAGGAAACTGAAGGTTAGATCAGCCTCTGTGCAGGGTTTCCAACTGGCTTCCAGAGTCACAGCATAGGAATGGATACCAGTGTGTTTGGCTTAACCCAGCTCATATCACAAGCCACTTTACATGGCTAAATGAACATATTTCTTTAAACGGTGTTATTTAGCAAATGTCCGGGAGGATGTCAAATTCTAATCTCGCACTTCCTTTACCCTATGTATAAATACTCCCTGGCAACCCACTGCTCTTTTATAGCCTCCCTGTCTCCACCCCAACTGCACCCTGGCAGCTGTCTCCCTGGTTCATTCCACGTATGTGAAGGGAGGTATGACAGGGTTGATCTTCGGCCAGAACTGGTCTTTTTCCAGACGGCGAGTACTAAGTATTAAGTAATAATATTCCATCCCTTTTTATATGTTGACTTGTTCCAGTTCTATTAGATTTTAACGATATTACTTTATCACTCACCTAATGCTTATGCTTCGTTGGCTAATCCCCTTTTTTTACTGGAGTCCTTGTTCTCCTGCTGCCTATTGACGAAAATGTAATAGAGATCAGATGAACGAATGCTTCCCATCTTATCAGGATATGAAGCCCCTGTGTGTTGGCAAGAAGATGGTAAAGAAACAAAGGAATGTTAGAGGACCAGGTCTGAGCACTTGCTGTGGAGCCTCCTGGACAATGTTACAGAAATGCAAATAAAAAAGGATGATTCAGCGCAATAAAAATGCCTAAGTTTCTCAAGATAAGCTGGACCATGCCACCTTCTGCTAACTGCAAAAAATTCTCAAGGCAGTACGCTCCTTGTTAGCAATTGCAGCTGCACATGCTCTGGTCATTCTGCCACACACTGTTAGCAGTGATTGCTATTGCTGTCCATTCATTCATAAACATCTCCCAGGGTGTTTTCATGGTGGTTACAATCTTTTTTATTTCCCATCAAACTCTTGCAACAGCTTAATGCAATTATGATGTGCTTTGGTTTCCCTTATAAATTACATAAATAACATAAGCTTGATCTGATGCTGTGTTCTGGGTTATTATATAATGTTGGAAACCAGAGCCTTCAAATCCCCTTTATACCAAATTATAAATTAAATTTCCTAATATATAGTCACAGGCTTCCACATTTCCAAGTCTTGCAATATTAAGTTTGTTCTAAGAAGCTATAACATAACACCATTAAAAGTGTCACATGAGGTAAGGCTTTGTGAATAGGGGTTGGAAAAGATACTCTCTGTTGAACAGAAATGACTGTGCTCTGCTGCAGACAGAAAAAGGGGGTCATTAAGCTGAAACCAGCAACCACATGGGAGGCAGAATTTTAAATGGTTCCCCACAGCAAGACCTAAACTTGGCCTCAACACAAGCGTCTGTGTTTCTGAAATGCAATTAATTCTGATCGGGCCTGTCGAGTCGGAGCAGTGCAGAGATGTGAGGCACGCAGATCCTTCCCGCAGCAAGTCTCCGAACCTCCCTACCTGTGCCTCCGCACTGTCGCTGAGCAAAGTGAAGACTAATGAAATAAAATCCACTAATAATCCTCTTATTTGAATGAGAATGCTCTTTCTAGAATACAAGTGCAAGCATTATTTTTTTTTAGTGTTGATATTACAAAAAGAACATCTTTAGTATAAGCAATATTATTAGCAAAACGTTTTAGACACGTTAATTTTTGTTTAGCATGTTTACTTCCTTTGAAGGAGAGATTGATGTGGGCAAAGTTAACAGTTCAGGGCACGTGATGCATTTCAGTAATGACTTTCCATTCCAGGATTACAACCTTAAACCATTCAGTGCCACTCAGGGCTGGCAACACAAGCTCTTTTCTCAGAAACATAAAAACTGAAGAATCGGCAGAAAAATCTTTTTGGATGCTACTGTAAGGATTAGTAAAATTGTTTTAAGTGTTTACCTTTGACTTGGTAGCATTGGCATTTTGGTTATCCACTTTCAAAAAGGGGGTGGAGACCTTAACACAATGAAAAATGTTTGGGGTGTCTCTCCAGAGCTGCACATCATGTTAGCAGTGAATAAGGCGACAATATATTCCAGCAGTAAACTCAGCTTTTGCCCTAAAACTTTAGCTCTATTCATCCTAAACAATCCCGAAGTATTTTAATAGCAGGGGACTCACTCATGCACAGCTGAAGAGCAGCCATTCTGTGACAGAAGCCCCACTGCACAGGCAGTTGTTCAGGCAGGAAAGAGAGAAACTGCTTCAACACAGGGGGGGCGTGTTGCATAAAACAGATGTAGAATTTAATCAGGGAACTGAGATTAGTACCTCAAGTCAAGATCTAGATTTAATATCTTATCCAAAAGAAAACACCTCTTACACCACAGTGTCTCCAGTCACCATAGAGTGGCGTTGGATTGGAAACTCTCATCCACCTACTGATCCACCTACACCACTGCAGCAGCCTGCTTTTCTGTAGAGGACAGTCCAGGACTGACCAGGTCCAGCCCTGCTGCTGAGATCTGGCAGGATCAGGCCACAAGCTGGCAATCTTGTGTCTGACTTTGGTGAAGGACCATTTCGATTTACAAAAAATATAATTAAATGTGAAAAAAAGCCCTGAAAATATTAGTAAAGTGAAAATACCATAAAAGCGTTTGAAAGTTCTAACTCTGTGACTTCCAAACTCCAATGCACACTGACCTCCTCCCCAAACCAACATTATATACGCAACAGAAAGACAGTCAAAGTGAAAAAAAAAACAGACAATTCTTAAAAACACCCAAACACCCACACTATTTCAACTGAAGAAATGAAAAACAGATGCCACGGGTTGCGAGTCTACACACAATCCATGAGCAAAACAATCAGCAAAAGAGACTTTAAGACTCTGAAGAACGTAAAACAACTGAACGTCAGGAGTCCATGAGGTCCAAAATCTACAGTACAGGGAACAAACCTTTAGACTCCATCTGATAAATCCATATCAGGTCAGAAAGGCAGGATTAAGGCATTTATTCTGCAGAAACATTGGGACACTGTTGGATACTATGAAAAAATATCTTTATTGCATGGTTGGCATTTAATTGAGAGTCTATGAGATACACTGTTATTCCAGTTTGTGTTCATCAGCGTGAGACAATGCAAGATAGATTCACACATTTTGCCTATTGAATATGATTCAGACTAGTTTTTTATTTTTTGCAATAATTGGTTGTGCATGTCTGAAGTTCATATTCAAAATACTGTAAACCTAATTTTGTATATTGAAAAAAAAAAACATTTTTCTGGCACTTTGAAAGAACAGACTGGTTACAAATTGAATTTTTTAACAAATCTGCCAAAATATAAACTATTTGTAAAAACGCTTGTTCAGACAAAATGTTTCATATCAGTGAGGTTTTTCTGCCCAATTCATATCTGTAGGGCTCTCAGGCATAATGAATGTGCATCGCTTTCTAAATTGCTGTTTCTAAATTTTTGGTTCTGGTCTGCTAATTAATTATTAAGAAAATAAGCAGGAGGCTCCTGTGTGTCTCAGCCAGTAGGGGCTTCCAATCCTATTCTGAGTTACCTTCATCCCCAAAATGATTCAATCTGAATGAAGAGAAATTGAGAATGTGCAATTTCCAGCAACAAAACCTAAGAAAGTCAAGGCCTATTTCTGCATTGTCTGTAAATTCAAACTCTTAAACGAGCATTTTATATGTAGCATTTTAATGGGAATGTTAAAAAATCAATATTCATCCATTCTGGCCTGATTATGTTTTTAAACATAGATTGTATAGCAAGTAAATGAGTATCTGTTTTTGTTAGGTACAGAATACACTACTATTTCAATTTGTGATGGTAACTGAGAACTCCTCAGCTAAGTGATTACAGGAATCAATCAACAGAAAGTGTCAGATATGACTTCACAATAATCTCTGTTACGTAGCAAAGAATCACTCAGAGCTAAGGAGATAAAATGTAAAACTATCGAAGATCAACAAAATCAAATAGGGACAATTCTGTTCATTTGATATACAAACCTCAAAATGATTAGGTTTCTTTTATGAAGATTACCAAAAACTGTTGTTCTCCTGCTGGAATCCTCACACGAGCAGCTGTAGCAGTGGACTGTGGAGCTGGGGAATTCCCTAATCCGCTGTCACCCTGCACAAAGGGGAGAGTAGAGTATGGGAATGAAAGGGAATGAAAGGGACTCCTGGATTAAAGAGGCTGAATTTAACACCCTAAAAAATACTTACAACATAATTACGCAAACATTACAAAATATTTCAAGCCATCAGGAGTTCATTTTTAAGAATCACAAGTTGGATCACAAGTGACGTGACAGTGTTGCTTGCCTGATCTGGCCTTCATATGGTATTTTTTTTCCTTGTGCTCCCAAACCTCTGGACCAGCAGTGAAGTGTTCTGGACCAGAATAATACAAGAATAACCCCAGGGCCCTGGTAGGCCTTATCCTCTAGGTGAACAGCCAAAGTCCTCTGCTTTTCATGAGCAACAACATTGATTTTGTGATGGAACAACAAAATGTTTGACTACATTGATGTAAGAGCAGAATGTAGATCACCAGAAGCATTGTTCAAATCACAAGGTGCACTAGTCAAATTTGGAATACTCTTCAGTTTTGGCTATCATGCTGCAAAAGTAATGATGCTGCTCTATAGGCAGTAAACAAGAGAGGAACTAGACTAAATCCTAATCCATTGACAGAGCAACATGACTAATCCCTAGTTTGAGAGGGATTTCAAGCTCAAACCGTTTGAGTTAGCTGAATAATTTTAGTCTAGAACAGCAAAGATTAGGATTTGATCTAGGCACTCAAAGACCTGAAAAGCAGTGACCGAGTCAAAACCTGCCATCCTTATACAAAGGACCTAAGGCCACGAGTGCAAAAATATGTTTTAGGAGCATGTGAGACACAAGATGCTCTTTTTTATACAGTATAATTTTAGTAGTTCAGTCAGATCCTAATCATGAGGACAGGAGCCAAGGAATGTAAAGGGAGAGCACGCTTAACATCCTAGCCAGTGGAGTTAACTCTCCTGGCTGAAGAAGTGACAGCACTGGTCGAGGAACAGAGCTGCTCTCACAGCCCTTCTCACCTACAAGGAATGAAGCAGGGTGGCAGCTGCAGGGGTGAAGCTGGGGTGGAGGGAGGGGTGTAGATAAGATGTGTACAGAGTTGTGGAGCGGCTAGGGAGTATTTATTCATTGGGGAGAGGAAGTGCAAGATTAGAATTTGACCTCCTCCCGAACTGCTGATTAACAACACCATAAGGGCCTGGAACACATTCCCTAATCATGTTGTCCAAGCTAACCTCTGTGCTCCAGACTCTCTGTGTGAAGAAGTGTTTCCTGTTTTCTGCATGCTCCTAAACATTATTTCCTCTGGTGGGCCTGGGGTGCTTGCACTGATGTTTCTGAAGAAGTTCCTGAGAACATCTTCAAAAGCATCGTCAGTTCCTTTCAGGATTTTGAATACTTCCATCAAAACTCCTCCTGAATCACTATCTCCCCTTTTCCAGGCTTAAAGGTTTCCCTTATCTCACATAATATTGAATATGACAGTGTCTAGAGTATGACAATGGCTAAACACACACAACATAAGAAGTTCTCCGGGGCACATAATTTTCATCATATAGAGTTTTGCAATACGAAATGGTGGAAGTTGATGTTGTGATACAAAATATAAAACTCAAACGAATAAGAAACGTTTCCAATTTCACATTTTAGTAGTGTGACGTCACACAGTAACATCACAGATTGCACTGCACTGTCTTGTCCTGATACTATCATGTTGCCATAGACGTTTCTCTTCCTGGTCTCTTTTCTAACTTGAGGATCCAGTCCAGCATTTACTTGGTGCAGCGATGAGCCATTCTTCTTGCTGTGTGTCCAGCCCACTGACATTTCAGAGTCTGCACACCTGCAGTGATGTCACGTACTCCAGCGTGTGCTCTAACCCATTTTTTTCATTCTCTGCCTGTTTTCGTTATTCGAGGCTGTGGGTTCTGTGTCATGTTCTTATTCAGAGCCCATATTTCACACCCTTTCCACTTTAGCTTGGTACCACACACAGCTTTCACACTTTAGTTGCACACATCAGGATTCAAGGGGCTCAATACTCTTTGTCTCAAGGAGACTGACAAGAAGTTTTGGGAGGCATGTAGACACACTTCCTAGAATTTACTTGGAATTCAGATTCCTAACACTGTTGTTCTTTCTTTTGGCTGAGAATATTTGATGCCTGTATTATTTAAAAATGATTTGAATGAAATGACAATGATTAACAAACATTAACCATACCAAATATTTTGTGCATCTACTGTAGATCTGGGTATTATAAAAAATATTTTTTTTCCTGTTATAATTTTAGGTCTTCCTCCACTGATCGTATTACCCGAATATCTGTCTAAATCCTACTGTGGAAAGATGGTTTCCAAAACAGTGCTCTGTTTAAAAGCATACAGACAAAAAAAAGCAGACGTGAGTTTTCTGGTGCTGAAAAGTTACTGTGACTGTTATTTGACATGTGCATTTCGGAAAAGCTACACACTTATTTAAGGTCATTTTTCAACCTTGTTAACCCCCAAACCTGAATCACCAACTCCTTGTCTGGCTTTCCTTCATTAATCTTAAATCTGAATGTGCCTCAAGGATTTAGGACAAAAATGTATATATATATGTATTTTTAAAAAACTGCCCACTGAAGTCCTGTGCTTTTTTTTCGCAATGCGCCATAATTTCTAATTTGAAAAAGACGGCATACCTGCCTGTGCAGCTGTGATGTTAAAAGCAGTGGCCCAATTATAGCGTAACACCTAGCCTTACCGTTTCCATGGCTTCGCAATGCATTCGTCCCCTGAGACCAGCAGTGTAGGAACTAGCATCTTATCAACCATCACCCTGGTAATAACACTCCCCCGAGCCTCCGCTGTGTGCGTCAAACCTTAACAAGAACCTGGGGTGAAATTTCTCTCCCATATGAGCACAGTCATTGATTTGTGCTTAATCTGTTTGTGTGTGTCTGTGTGTGTGTGTGTGTCACTGTGCCTGAGAGCGCGTGTTGTCAATTACTTTCACTTCTGCGAAGCCTTCATTTAACTGTTAATTATGGACAATTATCAAAACAGAATTCGCTGTTTACTTTGTCAATGCCAAATACATCGCAAACACCATTTGTTTTTGTGGAAATTAAAGTTTAAAGTCAGTCTATGTTTCCTCCAACAATCGAAGAAGAGAATTGCAATTGACAACGCCGGAGTGTCTTTTGTACACTCAAGGCCTTTGTCACTGTGCACTGTGTCAGGTCAGGTGTAAGGATTCTTGATGGACTTTAAAAGCAAAAAAACAAAAGAAAACTACTGTGGGTATGCAGTTGTCACACAGTCTGCTTTATATTTGCTTTGACAAAGCTAACAGTGTAACTATCCGGTATAATTCTGTTCGGCCATCAACAGTCTGTGTCTCCTTCTTCTTCTTAGAATTTACTTTGGTTGCCCTATGCAAAACTATGCTATCAAAATCAGATGCTGTGTTTTTTATCTAAGGCCTGTTAATCTTACCAATTTGTTTAACTACAGAATTACAGAAACCAGTTGAAATTGATGATGATGGTAATGGTGATGATAGCAGTAGACTTCCAACTGCCTTACCCTGTAAGGAGTTTGTGATAACCCTTTTGCTCCAAACCTCAAGTACTTTCAGGAGGCTGGATAACAATGGCAATACACTTTAAAAATAAACAGTTTACTGGTTGTCACATGAAAATGTGGTACTTTTTAGCCTCCACTCTAATTAAATGACGTTCCGCACACATTTAATTCAATGTGCAGTAAAATGCACCATAAAACAATTCTAAACACTGAGGTAATCAGGTGTCCATATTATCTATCGATTGATTGACACACATTGATTTTAATCTGATGAGGAGGCCAGTTTGGAGAAAAATTGTCCATTCCAATTTTAGAGCAAAGTACATGGCATAGTTTTTGGACTCACATTTGCTGTTTCTTGAAGACAACTTGGTGTAAAAAGACTCAATGTAAAACACAACCAAAAACACAAACACTAAAGCTGCGACAAGACACTGAGAACCTCAGATCCATAAGCCGATCGTTCAGAGCCATTCCAGTAAAAGTGTTTGGATACAAACCTGAAACAGATGTGCTCTTTAATCCCACCTGTCAGGGCTTAACCCTTTGGCAAGAGGGTGGAAACAAAGACAGGCACATAATGAGAATCGTATGGGAGACAGCAGCAGAGAGCAGCTACAGAGTTCACAGCCTGTTCTGCCAGTATACTCTTACAGATTAAACAAAAAACAGCATTAGATTACAATAATCAGAGATGGACAATTGAAAATTTTGCAGAGCCAAGAAGTGCTGTATTTTGCCCACAACTTGAACACTGACTAGAATGTGCACATTTCTCAGTGTGTTATTGTGGTATTTGGGGGCAGTAAGTACTTGTTGTGCCCGAACAACTGCATTACACCACATTGCACATTGGTTGTAAACAGGAATTAATTTAGAATTCCCTAAAATTGTCACAGCAGGTCTGCATAATCAAATTAATAAACCCTGATCTTTAATTTACAGTCACACATACTTAGAAACAGCTCTTGCAAATTGTTAGCATTTTCATGAACTTCAAAGGTATTATTACAGTTGTGACATGGTACAATTGTTATTATTGGTTGTCTACCAACCACATTAGAAAGTGTAATTGCACTTCTCTTGAAATCTAGGGGCAGTGATACCATTGTGGAGGCTCCTGGGAATGAAATATCGACGACAAAAGCATTGAAATCCTGGGTTCAGCCAAAGACAGCCGCTCTCATCCACAGAGATCAGCTCTGCATCAGGTTTCACCCAGCGCTGTGTGTCCGAGACCTTCTCAGCAGGTCTGTGAAACTGCTACAGCACCACTGACAACAGAGGAGGGCAAGGAACACAACCCCAGCTCCCCAAACTGATGTCAGTCTCTACATAGTAAAACCTCTATTGATGGATGATGATCTACAAAGATCTTGCCAGGACAGGAGTTAATATTTTTTCAAGAACTATAAGACTGGGAAAAATCAGGCTCACTTGGTTTTGACTTAATTTGACCCTTTTTCTTTAGTTTCCACTCCTCAGAAAGGTTTGCCTCAAGCAACTTGACAACCAGAACACTGACATTTGCCCTACTCAGACTTCTTTGGCTCCAGAACATTCTGTGAAATGACACCACTGCTTTAGAGCTCTGTGCCCAACAGTTGCCAGGTGTATTTCCAAGGCTGTCTGGATTGACAAATCCCCTGTCAACATTTCCCCCTGCCTTGGTATTTAACAGCAGTGTATTGCCAAACGACAGCGCTAACCTACACTGTGTTACACTCAGTGTTGCTGCTGTTAAAGGAATTAGGCTTTGATCATCTTTTATTATCTTATTACTGTGATAATACCTTTAGCTGAGGCCATTTGCTTTCAGACAAATTCTGAACAGTAAAAATTAACAAAAATAACCAAATAAGTACTTTACAAGTATAGGAAAATACTGGAATTTGACATACAACAGTCACATGGCAGAAGGTGGTCAGACGTGGTGGAGACCTGATGAGCATTTTCCCAGGACATTTGGGTTTCCATGTGGAAATGGGCAGATATTTCTTGCCATGCTCTTCAAACCCATAAGCAGCATGAGCAAATAAGCAGTGTTCTCCTGTCCTTCCTGGAGATATTTTTGTTTTAGTTCTCCCAAGCTCAACTAACAAATGCATGTGCAGTCACCACACCTGAACACTCCCACACAGAGATGCAATATTACAGTACAGTACCTCTGTCTTAGCTGATGGCCAGTCTAACACAATTTTGACCAAATCTGAGGGTAAGTCCCTCAAAGACTGAAATGAAACCTGCCCATGTGCATGTTGAGTTTATTTGTTTCAGTAAATGAGGAGAGCTGTTGAGATCAGAAGTTGTGAGTGGCCTAGAAAGAAAGTCGGCAGAGCTGATGCCGGTAGGGTTGGAGGTTGCAGTTCGGTGGAAATACAGAACCTGTCATGAATGAAAGCCCTGTGAGAAACATGCAAGACAGCAGGATGCCGTGCTGAGCTGTTTACTCAAGTGCTCCACAGAGGTGGCTTGTGCAGTCTCTGTCTGTGGCAGTGCCATACCCTGCTAGATTTTAGACAAAAACAGGTGGCGCACAGTGATAGAAACCTCAGCAGTAGTGGCTTGGAAGGGCAACTTCTTTACTTTGTTACTGGTGGGAAAGAGCAGCAGGGGAAGTAGGGGATATAGCACTGGCTAAAAACTCTGGGAGTGACACACTGAGGGCTTGGCACTGAGAATACCCACCATTGGCCATTAGGAAAAGGGTGAAAATACTTTAGCACAGCTAATGCTCTTGAGTATTATTTTGCTATAAGTTACCCCATAATGGGAATTTCTCTTAAATTCCCTCTTAGCTGGATTCTCCCCACTCAGATTTCAATTGTTCTCAGATCTATAAACTGGATCACACCTGGATTTGGGATTAGTCAAGAACTGGACCTATTATATAGAAAAATATACATGTATTGCCATTTAGGGCACCTTTGCTTTAAAATACTCCTTTACAATTGTCATGACCCCAGAACTCTTAAACCCATAGGGTAAGAGTAAAAATACCCAGGTTACATTATGCAGTGTTATCTCTTAAGTGAGTCACAGCTCCAAAACTGTTACTCTCAATGAAGTGCAGTTGTACAGGGTCGCGCACACATCTGGGAGGTTAGATGAGAATAGTGCACCTCAGACAGGTTACACAAACACCAAAGAAAAGTCCTGCAATGCCAGCACAGGAGAGGGGAAAGGCAACACAATAGGAAAGAGCTAATTAAGACACACCTGACTGAACCCGAGCTGAAACGCCAGACTCCCACTCAACTGCAGCTGCTATCCAATAAGCAACAGGAGCTGAAAGAGCTTCGCCTGTCACACACCTGCGATGAAAGGGATTGTGTCGTCACCTATGTGCACACCTGGGAGGACAAAGAAATGGGAGATCCTGCCACATGGCCCCATCCCTCTACAGTACATGCACAGGTTATTTAAACCGATGTAAGTTAATGTCACTGACTAAGCTGTCAATTCATTGCCACTAAGGTGTCCAGTTATTGCCATTAGTTACAAGATTCAATGGGGTTCACCTAGTTCAATCACCTAATTCAGCTGCACACTATCCAAAAACACACCCATGAACAATAAACTAACCCACTGCATCTCTAAATACTGCAGGACCTTTGCTAAGCTCAACAGTCATGTGATACAACGCGGGCATTGATATCATATACATACATTCTGTGAAGACAGGACAACTATTGTGAGAAACAAACGCATGGCTGAAATTGTACAAAAAATGTCCGTCCTAACACGGCGCATATTAAATTGTGTAAGACTGTCTTCATGTACTGTACAGACAAAAATACTTCATACTGCCAACTTAATCCAAGGCAAGATAACCAGTAACCTTTACCATTTGTCATGTTTTAAGAAACAATTTGAAAGTATTTCACTCATACAATGGTGCAAATGAATATGTCTGGCCATTATTTACTGTTGAAATGCAGGCTAATGAATGGCTGAGCCAGTAGAGGTGTAACTATGAGAGTAGCTTGAGTCCTGTGCTTCAGATTTTACTGCCCACATGAAGTCCCATTAAGTAGTATTGTTATATATTTAATATCCAATGTGGGAGACAGTTACCTGGATTAAAGGCACCAGGTTATACAAAGGTTTTCAGAGGAGTCCTGGCAATATACAGCTGTCTAGGATACTACAGCCCATTTAAATGTCTTTCCTGTCAGCCTGACTGACGAAACTAGGCCATTGCTCACTGGGACTGGCTCTGCATATGATTTTAAAAATCATGATTGCTATGTGACAATTGATTTCTCAATAAAGAGCTTTGCTGACGCACCTACCAGTCAAGTGCAAAACATTCATGTAGCAAAAGTGTGACAAAATATTATTTACCTGTTTTCACAAACATCATATATCACACTGGCCAATGAGCCAGTAGCCTGGGGAGATATGGATTCTTACTTCAACAGTGACTTTGCTGCAGAATAATAATAATTACAGAGCTTGTTTACTAGAATTGGTGCATTTTTTTTTTCACTGGCCGAGAAAGTTAAAACAAAGGGTTCGACAATGTACAGCATATTCAATACAAACAATAAAATATTGCTGTGGCTGAATTACGAGCTAAAGTTTAAAACGTTTAATAATTGTTTCTAATGTCTTGTAATATGGCTGATTATTTCCAGAAGGAGAAAGTGAAGGGATCTCTGGCCGCCGATGTGCTGTGCTGTGATGCAGCTCGGCTCTCCTGCAGACCGAGCCCGTGTTCCTTCACGGACTGGGCTGGACGCCGGTCTCTCCGACCCGGTGCGTCTCCGCAGGGGAGCAGCAGCCCACAGAGGCGTGGATGCAAGGAAGATTTATCGCTCGAAGCTGCAGAGCCAAAAGAAAGCAGCAGACGGGGTAAAGATTTCTAAAAATATTATTGTTTGGTGTCTCGGAAGTCCCACCTTGCACCCTGGGCTCCTGGTAGCCTCAGACCTTACCAGGGCTGAGCGGAGTTCTGCCCATAAGGGTGGATGAGCAAGTAATTACTTCCCAAAGTTAATCAACTAATTATCTTATTGTCTTAGGACTATCGGTAACAAAACTCCTCGAGGCCCCTCGATGAATCTACCAGAGGTCACTCACGAGAACCGTACAGAAGTGTAAGCTCTGTCTTTAAATAAAACTGTGGGAATAGGAGAACCCTTCAGGAGAGAATGCTCTGAGGAGGCCAGCAAAGAGCCAAAGAAAACAGGACCTAAAGCAGCTGTACAAGACAGAGGCACACGCAGTCAGCTGGACTTCTCTTCTTGTAATGCACTGTGACTGCATAGCCTTTTAGGGCATTGTGTCATGTTTTCGGCAAGGGTAACTGGTATATTAAATGAAAATATAAGGGGTAACGTGTTCAAATACAAAGACATTTGACAAAAGCAAAGGAAACCATCCCAAGGTTTTACAACTTTGAAAAAACACAAATACAAACAATGGCTTAAGAGCCCAGCTGGTCTACGAGAGAGCAGGATCCTTGGGCTTTCACAATTAGGGGTACACGCTGAGTGGCCCGCTGAATGATTGCATGACCAATCAAGACAAGGCCTCTGCATTCTCATGCTGATCAATGAGCCAATCAGAGCAAAGTACTTAAGCCGCTCTGTAGCAATTGAGGGAGGGTTCTGACATTCTCAGCCATTTTCTTTATATAGTCCGTTTGTTTTGTTATGAGCCTGCTTTTCCAGCACCTGTCAACATTTAACCCTTAATATTTACTTATGTTTTCTGTTCAATAAGCTTAATTATTAGCTAGGTTAATTATTTGTTTTGGGGGAGAAAATGTTTTTGGGAAAAGTCAGTGGTATGGAAAAGCACTGCTGCCCTGCACATTTCTTTCACAACCAGATGCTCAACCCTTTTTTAAGAAAGAAACTACATTCAGTTGTAATGAAATTCTCATGCGCTTTTTCAGAAAGCTACTCAACTGGGAGGTCATGAGATATCAGCAAAATCTGGTTAGGATACTCACAAATTTAAAATATATACATTTCACTGAAATAATGCATGCTCAGATAAGAATGCAGAAAGAGCAGAAACATAATTACTTTTTCAGGACTTCAAAGATATGTTACCCAAGATTGCAGTAAAGAAGAAGCAATATAATCCTTGCCCTCAGTCTTTCTGTGCATGAGTTTTTGCTTCCTAATAATGTGAACCCAGCATGACAAATGTTTTTTTAATACTTCACCTGTATCATCTGATGTCATTGAATGCACAGGCTTAGATTTGTAATGATTCTATTACATCAATGCTTTAGCGATGTTTTCTGTGCGTCTATGCTTCTGGACTGATGTATTCTTTCACAGTCTCTCCTATCAAATTTAATTTAGAAAGGCTTTTCTTTACTACATTTTTACTCAATAAATTAAAACCTGAAGTGTTAAGTGCAACCTCTTTTGGTTATTTAAATTGCATAGCTTGTACTGCTCTGTTAGAATATAATCATTGAGTGTCATGACCATTCACCAGAGCGAATTTGAACTCCTTCCATCAGGAGTTGATTTAGACGACCCCTGTTCAAGTGCAATAGATCCAGGTTATCCTTTGTTCCCCCAGCTATTTACCTGCATAGTTTGGACAATCGATTCCATATGTTACTTTATATGTTTTTGTTGTTCTTTCTCTTCATACATGTATGTTTCTTATTTGTTGATGGGTTCGTGTTGTGTTAAAGGTTTTGTGTTATGTCTTTTACCTGCCTGCAAAGCACAATTTTCAACTAGGACATAATATTTCATTTAAAAAGCACTCATATTACATATTAAAGATTGACACTGAGTCACCAGGCACAGAATCTAGATTCCCGAATGTCTAGGTGTATACAGTACATCATTCCAATACAAGGGCTGTGCTGCACATAGAACACATACTGTATCATACAGTTTATTTTCATTATTGACTGCTGCAAAAATACCCCTGTCTAACTTCATGTCCACATGGCATCATCTCTTGGAGAATGCTCTTTTTTCCAAGTTCATTGAATGACAGACCTTTCAAAGCTCTTAATGGTGTGAGTTCATCACAGATCTATGCCCTACAAAGCCAATCCATAGATGTGAATTCTCCAAGCTAGGGCACTCTGCATCCCACTATTCCACAGCAGTGTGACAGGAGAAGGAATTCAAATACGGAGAGCACTGATTACAGACTACTCCAAATTCATCTGACCCTTGGACACAGCTCTGTATAGTACAGAAGCAACTTCTGTTGAAGAAGCATGATCCACCTGTTCAAGTAGGGAGCTGTGTCAGCATGCGTAGGCTGCAGAGGAACAAGTATAGGTTTATTCTGTGCTGAAAAGAAAAGAGGCACTCCACAGCTGACACGTTGTGTCTCTTTTCTTTTATCTTCAGCATGGAATAAACCTTTACTTGTTCCATAATCCACCTGTGCTGCAAAGGTTTGAATGTTCCTTGTGTACATTTCACATCATGGTAAATAGATGTATTACTGTGAATATTGTATAAGGAAGTATACCACATATACACAGATTCTAGCGCTAAGTGTTTAATACTCAGTATTTGGAAAGAAAAATCATATTTTATTGTGTTATGCCTTGCAGTGGATCAGGACCCTGGTGTGTTTTGTCTGTGGTGTGGCAATACCGTCAGCAAGGAAGTGTCTGCTGGCAACAGGGGGTGGTGCAGTGTGATTGGACAATGGAGTCACGATGTCTTAATGCCTTGCAAGGGGGTCTGACCCCCTTTTCCTATGGGCTAATGTTCTAGCTTCCTCTAGGAGGCTGGGGTTTTAATTCTGGGATCGCGGGATCTTTGCACTCTTGGTAAGTCAGCTTCCACACAGTAGCTCAGAATGGTCAATATTCCTGAAACTAAAACATACATTGTTGTTATTTTCTTAAACATAGATTTATTTACTTTTCAGAATGATACTTTGTTTAGAAATTAGATGGACACGTGAAGAACAACATCTGCAGCATCTGATAGCATACAGACTGCCTGATGGAATCATGAGCAAGATATGCAAAGGTTTTTATTCCAGAGCCTCTCCTTGCATACCAGAAGCTACACTTGATTCAAAGGGTGCTGGGTAATAAAGATGCCCTGAATGCCTCCCCCCAATTATGAGGAGCTGAAATCTAAAAGGCACTAAGGCACTAAAAAATGCTGTGATTACTTTGAATGATCACAATAAGACATGTAGTTGTGGGCTGTTGTATGCAGCTCCTCAAGTGTGGATTATCCCCTGTCTTCACACACAGCACACAGTCATCCAGAGTGTCAGTGGTGTCATTTGTGTCCTGCAGGAAAGGAGAAAGAGCAATGCTGTAAACAAAATAAGCAAAAGCAGATAGAAAGCTCATAGGGAATTTAAAGCTGCAAAGCGCTACGCTGTACTATTATGTAGTTTTTATTAAGAGTAGAATCTAAAATCAAGAGTCCACCAGCCTGAATTTGGAAATGTGCAGTTCAATCTTTTCACCAGATGTGTTTCAGGACTTTTATTTGAACCCAAATATTTGATTATGAGCTCTACAGGCTGCATGCTGAACAATTATTTATATTATATTGTATAATATAACACAACTACCTTGTTTTACATCATAAAGCCCGATCTCTGTTTTGTTCCTGTTCATGTGCTTAATGCTGACAAGATGTTTTACAGTGCACATAATCCAAAGGGGTAAAAAAACATTTGCAATATGTATATATGTATGTATACTGTAGTATTCACTAAATAGACTCAGTAATATATTATTTTACGAAAACATGACATATTATAGAATTTACATTATAGGCATAAACTGAAACCAAAACACTTTGAAATAAAGTGTTAATTGAAATTGAAGAGTCATTTTGAGAATACATTTGCAAATAAGAGGATAATTTCTTATTTTTAATTTTTTTTTTAATTGAGTGGATTTTTCCTATCACTGCAATAACCCCTTGCCTTGACTGTCTTAGTTCTATAAATGTGATACATACCCCTGTTTTCAAGAGACAGACTCCTTGCAGGATCTGTGTGCAGAAAGCAAGCCCAGTGCTCCTGTGTGCAGCTCTTCCCTCCAGGGGAGTGAGCATGTTTTGTGCTTGCAGCAGCAGCGGCAATGTACCCTGGACACGCAGAGGTACCCTGCCCCACTTTCAGAATCACACACCAGCTTGGGTCTGGATCTCATTACTGCTCTTACATCCTGCAAGTCTTCAGTCTTCCACTTGAAGGCTTGAGCACAGGCAGAGTGTTTCACAGTCTTTCGTTTCAGAAAAAATCTCGGTGTCCCTGCTAATGATTCCTTCTGAATCATCTCCAAAAGTCTGATCATCCAACACAAGAAGAGGCCCAAATAGAATTCTCAAGGTTTTGCCTGGATCATAAAAAATTTAAAGGAGATGTCCCATAATATCCTTATTACTTTTTTCTCTTTGGCTGAAAACACTGTATTTCTGCAAATCTGCTTCTTCACCAATATTTCAGTCCCATCTAACAGTGGAGAATTCCTGAGTTTCTGAATGGTGTTAACCCTCTCTCGCACAGCCTGTCCCTGCCTATCTGCCTCACACATGGACACCAGAGCCCTGCGATGGGGGGAGGAGTGTAACCCCATAATGAGGGGAAGAGGCTGTGCTTCAAAGAACAAAACATCCTCTGAGCCACTTAAACTGTACTTTTTGAAGTCGCTTGTGGCTCGCTTCGCAATTAAAACATTGCTTACTGCGAGAAATGGAAATGAAATTCCTTTAAAAGGCAGCAAATCCTTAGATGTTTTGACTTGACGAGCTGAATTTGTAAACAAAAGTGCCCTGTTCTTAAAAGGTAAACACTCATAACCCAGATCAGTGCAGGGAATTAAATGAGCCTGAACCACTCCTACAGGGCCGTTTTAAAAGATCCAACCTTCTCAGCACAATCCAAAGTATGCGGTTTATTGATTGAACAATTTAATTGATTCTTTATTCATGTCAGTGTGTGGGAGGTAGTTTGTGATTTGCCTGTGTAGTTGTGTAATGTAACTGTACCAGGTCTTTATCTCTAATAAAGGTGGCAATAAGTTGCTATTGTATACTAATTATTTAATCAATAACCCTGATTGTATTTCTGAACATAACCCCCAAAAAATGGATGGCCAAGTCCACTATTTTTATGTTAGAATAATGGTGACTGAAAAGTCTAAATGTTTTGTTTGGGTTGTTCCTTTTTGCACTTCACAGGATTGATCACAGACGTCCAAACAGTGCTCAGAAAACCTGCCATTTTGAGAAGATCCAGGAGGGAAACAGCTACAAAAATAAAGCGAGTTTCCTCAGCAGGAAGGAACTGATGAGGAAAAGAAGCTCCTGCTCAGCTTGTCCAGGGTGGAAAAGCCACAGTGCCGGAGCCGAAAGTCTGGCCTTTCGTGATAAGGTTTCCCAGGCCAGCCCACTTCTCACACCGGCGCGGTCGGGGGTCAAATCCTTTTAGGAGTCAGTTCCGTTACCTCACTCCGTTTCATCCTTCTTCGTGGTGCTTATCAAGCGAAGCCACTCCACCTCCCTTCCTGCTAGCTGCTCCCTGGTGGTCCGCTCTGAGTCATGCGCTGGGACAGGTTATTTTCACTCGGGGCACCTGAAACACTTCAGGGTTCGCGCTGCTTTGAGACCTCTCTGCTCCGTGGGCGTCTTTTCCCACTGCTGGGCTGATGAGCTCATACATTCCTGGGAGTGGATCAGTTTCTGTTCTGTGGGAAAGGGAGGTAATTCTTCTCGGGACTGAGTGCCGACACTAACCATTGGAAACTGGCAGCAAGACACTCCTTGGCTTAATACTGAGCCCAAGCATCTGGTTGAAGTTGCGCATTCCTGGACAGAAGTTGGAATAAATCGGAAAATTAAATAAGAAATCTCTCTATTTCCTACTGTCAGCTGGAAGGCATAGCCATGCCCAGGTGACAGCAGAGCTAACACAGCAGTGCGGGTGATGCACAGTAAGACATAAAAGCAGCACAAATGACTTTTGTAAAAAAAAAAAGAAGTTAAGCGCACATCTGCGAGGCTTGAGGGGAGATTGCAAAGACTCAGGCCTGATTCATTATGCAGACCCATGCTGAACACACCAGGCAGGAACTCCTGAGGAGATAAGAACATGAAAAAAAAATGTATGAAGGCATTTAACACAGGTACTGCAAAATGTAAATGGACATCAACAACACACAGACTAGACTGGGTAAGGCGTCTGAAAATATTACAGATATTTGGGCCAAGTACTGAAGTCATGGACGTTCACAATAATGTTAAGCAGTGAGTATAGTTTACATTAGAGAAAATCCTTGGCTTTGGTCTGAAGCCTAAAGGGCACAGGTCAGTGACTGCAGCAGGGCTGAGTTTCCTCAGTAACCTCTCACAGGGTCTTTTTGTTTACTGTGGCACTGCATTAAAGACAAACACCTGCTCTGCCACAGCCAGCACAGCTTCAAAGGTAAGAATTGAAAAGGATCTCCCCCAGCATGCGCTTGCTGGAGAGACAGGAGGAAAGAATCACACACACGTGGTATCTAGTACAGGACGGCTGTGGCCAAGCACCAGCCCTTTTCACTGGTCTGTCTAAAAAACAGTCAATGTAAACAGTTTGACTTCTAATTTAAAACTCCCATAACAGAACTACCGTGTATACTGTAGAATAGTAAATAATATGATTTTGGTTAGAAAAATTAATGCAATTAGTTATTTTTTAGAGCTGTACTTCTCACATGTCACATGGCTTCACCTACACTACCATTAAATGTTATACTGCATTATTTGGCATTTAATCTTGCTCTTTGAGATACCCAGGCCCTACAAATGACTCATCAATACCTGGGACGCCTGACCAGTAGCCAGCCAGTCCTGGCAGGGGGTGAGGGTAGCAACCACTGCTACTGTCAGTCAGAGAAGCCGGAGTACGCTAGAGAAAAAGGTGCCAAATGAAAGAGAAGAGCGAGGGAGCATTCCCCTCATGTTGTTGTTTATCAGTTACAAGATGAGTACCTGGCTGGCTGTACATGGTGTGATGATGCATGCAGTCAGTAGAACGTAAACGTGTCTTGAGAGCAGTCGAGTGTTTTGGGGTTGTGTGTAATAGGCACGAAAGAGCGCGCTGGCTGAATCATTGTTTTGTTTGCTTAGGTCACCTGTTGAAATTTTTGCCCACCAAAACACCCTCAATGAGACATGGCGTACTCCATTAATCACGAACGTTATTCAACACTCTTCTGGCTAGTGCCGTCTTTGTGAGTTTTAATGAGGCAGGGAAGGGCATGAGCCGAGAGCAGGAGACTGAAGTAGCAACAGCAGCAGCTGTTGCAGGATCACGGGACTCCTTGAGTCCTTGAGTCCTGCTTTAGTGGAATATACCTTTATTGCAATGAAACAAATCTGCTTGTGTTGTACCTTTATGACAAAACTTTAAGATACAATCACTTTTCATTTAATTTCATAAACAAGATAGTGTATATATATATACTGACATGACCTCTTTTTAATTATTTGCAAAGCACATGTCCGAGTACTACAGGGGCACAGTGGTGCAGTGGTTAGACTGGCGGTCTCACAGCACCGCAGTCCTTGCTTCAGTTGCTGGGATGCTGTCTAAGTGAAGTTTGTACATCTGAATCCTTGTTTGTGTGGGTTGCCACCAGGTGCTCCAGTTTCCTCCCATAGTCCAGAGACATACTGGTAGCTTAATTGGCTTCTGGGAAATCTGGCCCTGGTGTGAGTGTGTGTGTCTGTCTGTTGGCCCTGAAATGGACTTGCCTCCTGTCCAGGGTGTGTCCCACCTTGCGCCAGCTGCTTGCTGAGATGGGC
The DNA here is from genome assembly GCF_059453375.1 of Lepisosteus platostomus. Lineage (NCBI taxonomy): Eukaryota > Metazoa > Chordata > Actinopteri > Semionotiformes > Lepisosteidae > Lepisosteus > Lepisosteus platostomus. The sequence continues at coordinate 44,522,568 of NC_142623.1, read as the reverse complement.
TCTGACTCCCCCTCGGACCTGTATAAAGTGGTTTGAAGATGGACAGATGTCCAAGTACGGACTTTAAAGCAGTGGTCTCAGGCTCCCTGTGTTTTATTATTATGGGCTAATGTCATCTAGAAACAGGTGTGAATACTTTTACAGCCCACTGCAGTGATCTGCTCCACAAACAAAACTTCCATCTATTGAATTTTTTAAGTATGCTGTATTTTCATTTCATATTATTTCAGATATTTCACATTTCATACATGACCACTCTATTTTTAACAAAATATCTAAACATGCAAAATTGTCAGTACGTTCAACAATTTTATCACACATTCCTCCCTGTATCTGTTATAAGTATTTCTGTGAAAACCCAAGATTATGTGCATCACATTGCATGCTACAGAAAGAGCACTGAGCCCCTTAGCTTTTTAATTCACTACCAAAAATAGTGTCCACCTACTACCTAGGAAATTATTGTTTTGATGGATTAATTTGGTTGCTTGTGGGAGATGGCCACAAGGAACTGTCTTCAGCTTAGCCAAGGAAAATGCTAAATCCTGAATGGCATGTAGCTCCAGCGTTCTTGGCTGACTCCCATGTGCAAACACACTTTCCAGCAATCCAACCCCCAAAATAAAATACCTCCTCCACTTCTCATCACACACCTTCACACCTCTTCACCCTCTGGATCTGCACTACAACCCCCCACAACTGGCACAATCACACCCAGGGGCTCACGGCCTCCTCGCCCTCTCCCGCACCCTCTACTCAGTAAACCTTGCTAATGATCAGAAAACACCCCCAAAGAACACCTCGCCCCCCTCCTCCCCCAGCCCCTGTCTCTCTCTTATTTGTTGTGCACAGAGCCTCACTACAGTCACACAGCCCAGAACCCAGGCCCCTCGCATACTGCAGCGATCCTTCATAAACACACAGACGCACAAACAGACAGACTGTCTTATCCAACAAAGACACAGTCAGAAGTGCAACGACATAAGCAGATGTGCCGGTCCCCAGCACACACTGGCACTCAGGCAGAAGCACAGACATCCATCACCTCCTCCTACTCCTTTCTCACACAGGCACACACAGACAGACCCCTCGCCCCACGCGCACATTAACTGCGGCCAGATTAGCCCTGTTGTCAGCAGTGGAAAGATGCTGCACTGAAGTAATTCTTAATGACACCACCTAGGCTTTCTGCAGTGCTATCACCGCGGAGGCAGGAAAGACCGGGGTGCAATTAATAATGCAAGGGCTTTAGCTTCTTATTAGCGTCTTTGCTGTGACACGAGGCTCTCAGTGTCAATGGGGGGTATTTAAAACACATGCCTACCCACTAACAATTTCTGTCTGCAGCTGCTACAAAGATAGGAAGGTAAAACCAACAAAACCTCACGCAGAATATAGAGATAACATTGCAAATGACACATTACACACTTCTCTGCATTTATATACAGTGCACATATGCACACAAACTGATGGAGGTAACCGTAGGTCCACATTGAAATCTTGCTAGAATTTAACTATGAACGGAAGACAGAACCTACAGATTTGGACGAAGCCATTAATCACCTGGATGCAAATTCAACAGGGATGCTGCACTGGTGCTTTAGCACAGACTGTTTGCAGACCAGCTTGAGCCCCTTCAGTAACAGACACAGCCATTCTACGACAGACCTTCATCGGTCTGCCACCGTTTGTTTCTGTCCACTCAGTCCCAGTGACTGCCGGGAACATATCGCGGCTCTTTTTTTCAGTCCCCTGTTATGTTATAACATTTCAATGGGTAAAGGGTTAGAAACTGGGGAGGTCAGCACATTCATTAGGAAACTGTTGTCCTGAGTTTCCGAGGCATGTCATTCAGGTTCGGACTGGCATGGAGAGCTGGCCAAGTTCGCGAGGAGAGCTGCTGACAAACAAGCCTTTCGCCGAGGTCTTGCCTTCCTGAGCACAGTGTATAACTGTCAGCCATGGAGTGATATGGCTCTTTCTTAGATGTGTTTGGTATAGAGCTGTGTGAGTGTGCAATATAGCAGAGCCCTAGCCTATACACCACCACTGCTTTATCATAGGAGCTTCACAACTTTCTGACAATCTCTCTCCTGACTTTCTTTCATCTGACCATTACATTCCTCTGTCTGCAGCTTTCACCCGTCTTCACACTGCTGTGCATTTCCATAGTGGTTTTTAAGGTTTTTCCGGCTGCACCTCTCCTCCTCATTCCAGAGCCGTCTCTTCAGCACTGCTTTGATGTGCCGACATCTGATGCGAAGCTGAATCCAGCTGCCAGCAGAACCAGCTGGGTTAGGAAAGCATTTTCCTGGGCTCTCAGTCAGCGTCTCTTCTCTTTTAGTCATCGTCTCTACGTCAGCATCTCTTCCTCGTGTAATTGCTGGTTTTTCACTGTCTGTCAGTTGTGTTCTGCAGTCAGTGATTGGAACCATTGACCTTTTTTGCATTTTTCATCCTCGAGCAGGGTTCGCTGTGAAAGGTGACTAAGGATACACACTCTTCACACTCACAGTGGAGCAGTGGTGACCTGCTGACTGCACTCTTGATAAGCCTCCTCCCTGAGAACAACCAGCATCTGAAGGCCCAACGAATGGATTTGTCCTCTAGTCTCAAGTAATTCCTAAAGAAGTTTTCAGCACTGTGATCAGGAGGGAAAGTTAACAGTTAGATTAAATATTTTCAAAGTACACTTTTGCCATACCATATCTGTGAACACAGTTTTCCTTTGTAGAAGAACCTTAAAGATTATTACCTTCAATTTAAGCCCTGAATCAGGCCTCTACTGTCTATACTTCTAAAGTTCTTACAGATTTTTTGGGGGGACATCATTCCAGGTGGAAATTGCCTCTGGAGACCAGTGACACTTGGGAGTACTAAAAGGATTACATACATAAGAAAAATGAAGATGTAATAATGGGGTTACTCAAAATAATCAGCCCAAAGTAATATTGAAAACATACATAAGTGCAATATGAAGTTGGATTTTGCAAGTAATCATGTGAATTACGTCTTTTACAAATCGGTTGTATTTTCATCCCAAAACACTTTACATCAGTCAGCTTTTGTGTAGTCTGCATTCTAATATTCATTATTTACCACATTTTTCCTTCTTTAATGGAAATCATCATTCAGGTAATCGGTAATCCTATCATTGTAATTGTTTTGTCGGTGTCCAGTTAATTAACTCACTGTAGGCCGAGTGATGTATAATTAATGCAATTCTGCTCTGCCCCCGAGATTCGATCACAGTTGTTCACAGAGCCGCACAGCGCCACTGCTCAGACAAAGGAGGAGAAGTCTGCACCCTCTGGATTTGAAGGCAGTGACGTCACTCCGGTAACTCCTTCAGAACACTGAGCCCAGCTATCATAAACAGAAGGGCACAAGTCCTACAGCAATCAGTCAATTTAGGCTCCTTTTACTGTTCTTCCATATCACATCATCTTCAAGAGTCCGAGAAATGGAAAGCATCCAAAAAACCTTTCAGTGTTCAGTTGCTCTGAACAATTTTCAATGTTGTTACTCTAGGTCAGGGCTGTTCAACCTGAGGCCTGTCCAATACACTCCATTCCCGAATTTTAATACAACCAGTTTCGAAATTGCCATATTGATTCAGGTGATTATCATTCTCCACAGGAAAATAACTGAATGGAACAGATTGGAAAGCCTACTAGTTGAATAGCCCTGCTGTAGGCAATTCTTTGACACCTCATACTCTTGTTCTACATTTAGATTAATTACATTAATTTGCTTAAGTTAAAAGTGTGGTATTTACGCAGAGGTAAATGACAAGAATGGTTAAAATCATTCTGAAGCTTTCAAGTAAGGATTATATATAGAAAAGATTATGTCGTACTCTGACATAACCCTCCCAGGACAGGCCCTGGCTCACCGCAGACATCCTTAGGGTGAACTGCAGAGGTTCTGGATAATGAAAGGCTGGATTATATCTTACCTCAGCAACGGGACCCAATATTCTCAATGTTATTCCTTTGACAAGTTCACATATTTAACATTCATCATGAAAATGATGGTCAAATGTTACTGTTTCTAGAAACTTGTTTTCTAGAAACTTTTTTCTTTGGAAATGAACTGTTCACCATTAGATAGAGACACCAGTGTTTGGCTGTAAAACTCTTTAAGTCTCCGAATACTGGCATCCATGCCATAAAATCTGTTTACCAGCTGCTGTGTTGCAATGTCCAAATGAGTACGAATCTGACTTCAAACCTTTCCCCCAGTGCTTTCATCCTTGCTTCAATCCTGAAGACGACTGCAGGCCTCCTTGAATCCACAATGTCCTGGTTTTCTCTTCTGTCAGGGAAGTCATGGCCTGTTCCATTCTCAGACATTATCGCCTACATGATTTTAAGGAGAATTATCTTGTAATGATTTACAAGAACAGTTTCAGGACGAATGGGGATCTTTAAAGTTGTTGACTGTTCATCACCCGTAGCTGGATCACCATCACTTGGACACTGCTCAGAGCCCCTTGAACAAGTGCTTCTCCCACTGAGACACCTGGGAGCCCACTGACAACTTCTTTTTGTCAATAAGCTTTCTCAGTGACCAATCCGTGCAGTCACCACCATCTCAGGCCTTTCCTTTACTACAGCAGGAATGTAGTAGAGGGTCGCAGTTCCCAAATCACAATTAAATATTTCATATTGGATTGTAAACCTATCAGTATTTCTTTGTCTCTATTCTGAGGTTCTGGTTTAACTAGAGAGGCTCTTATATTTATAAAAGGCAATGTAGTAGGAAGATGCACTGAGATGTAACAAAAACATTTATTAATCTTTCACTACAGACATTATACAGTATATTTAAATAAGGTACTGAATTGTCTTTGACCGAAGAGAAAGAAAGTGTTGGTTGCTTTCTGAATTCTAGGACTCCTGTACCGAACAAGATCTCCCTTCCTCTTGGACTGGGATAATTTGACAGGAGTCTTGAATGGCGAGCGAAGAGTCCCGTTGACTCTGCTTCCCTTGAAATTCCCCTGAGAGAATGGTGATAGCACTGCCTTCTCCTGCTACGGGTAGTTTCCTCAGACAGAAGTGTTCTTAGCCAAAAGCCCAAAAAGTTGAAGAAATATGAAGTTGGTTTTAAGTGAATAAGAGCCATCGATGATCTTTTGTGGGATTAAATGGAAAGATGGTCTGAAAAGCCATGTCCATGACATGATCCATGAACAACTATTAAGCCTCTTCATTTGGCTAGCATTTTATTAATCTGTAGTTTCACCATCATTGTGATTAATTCAGTTTATTCCTCAAATTTATTTGGACCTTTCGTAGAGCTCAGAGTTCAACTTAGCCAAAGGGTCAGATTTGAATCATTAATTACATTTGTTACCCCCCACCATCACACTAACATAAAAATTAAAAAGTAGGATGGTCAGGAATTTTCACATCCCCTTGTCATCGTCTGTGTTTTATTTTTGTGATTTTGAAATCATACACTGCATGTTGAAGTCTAGGTGTGTTCACCTGACAAATCCGTTGAGAAAAAGAGGGGTGTTTTATAACCGTTCTTGAAGTTAACCCCCTTCCCAGTCTGTTCCAGTCAGTTATTTATAGTTATTTTTTGTGATTTATAAATACAACTTGTTGTGACAGTACGGTGTTTACAGTGAGCATTCCTATAGCAGTTTCTGAACACCTTCTTATTTTAGGAGCGTGAAGCATCAACATTTATTTCCTTTGAGAAGCAACTAAAAAATGTGATGAGCAAAGTTCATATGTCTGTCAGTTGATTCCTGCTTTGAGAAAAGCTGAGTAAATTCTGACAATTGCATAGTACAGTACTTTTTATTTATTTATTATACGTAACCTGTTTGCATTAGGTGAAGGCTGAAAATCACTTTTTATTTTAGGCCAGGTGGTCAATTTGTCTGCTTGCTTGTTCTGGAATTGTCAATGGAGACAATTGGTTGCTATGACAATGGTCAAAAGGTTAAGGTGAGGGTCAAACATGTGACTTCCACATGATAAGCACATGGTGAGGCAATGTATCCAGATTATTTAGAGGACTTCATTGTCTTAAACTAAGTGGTATTAATACATGCAGGAACGCACAAGGACTGGCTTGTGATAAGAGAGAACACAAAGAGAAAATCAGGAACGGTTGCCCATGTTGACTAAAAAGATTCAATCAAGACTGAGGCCGAGAACTTTTGTGGCATGCAACACAAAACACTCAAACGCATTTCACTCTGCACTTAACATTTACTGATATACTACATCGTCAAACCATAAGGAATAACTGGCACTCATTAGATAACTAATTAAAAACCATCCAATGAACAGCAAGGAACAGATTTTTAAATGCTCCACTAACAACCTCTTCTCCTCCGGATGTGACTGATGCCAAGTCCAGCACAGCTGTTCTCCGATGCAGTGCCCTGCCGAGGGTGTGCCGGGCTCCTGCTCCCCCTTGCCCAGGCACAAGATGTGGAGATACGGAGACTGGAAAAGGGAATCCAGAGAGACCGTCTCCTTTCAGGATAAAGGCTTAGATATGCTGCCAGGTTCTGACGTAACCTGACCTCTTTGAAAAACATTACACCATGGCCACACTTGTGTGTGTTGCTGCAGGAGAGCACCGAGGAAGTGTGGGTTACTGATTGATGGCGAGTGGGACTGATGCAGCATACAGACAACCTAAACAAGGCCTCAATGCCCTCAGGCAGCTGTTTCTCACTCTAGGACAGACCTGGGAGAAAACTCCAACACTGGCCTTGTGCGTCCACTCTTAGGATGGATGATACACCATTCTGGGGAGAAGATCTTATTCATGCATTTCAGCACAATGATAATTATTTAAATTGAGATTTTTGTTGGCGGTGCCCTCATGCCGTCATGCGAGCTCATGGAAATCATTGGAATAGCCTAGGCATGTTTGACTGTGGCTTGGGCTACACTGTTCCCCCGAGGCCACACTCCTGGGTGAGAATCCACTGGGTTGGGTGTGAGCAGGTCACGGGGGCTCCTCGATGGGAGGTGCAGCAGTGCGTCCCTATTTCTCCTTTGGGGTACAGGGGAGTTTGCAGCACAGGAAATGGCTCAGACAGGAGGTCCTGTGGGCGAAGGGCGTGCACTGGACAGGGGGCACAGCTGCAAGACAACCTGATGGACAAACCCAGTGCCGATCCAACAGGATCCAAATCTTGAAAGGGGGAAATATGTTTTGCTTCATCAAATGTTACAAAAGCAGCACCACCCTTTAATCGTGGTGCTCCATACATGCTGTAGTTTGGTGTTGGCCCCTAGTGTGTTATCAGTGAAAGATTTAACAGCTCTGTCAGGTATGTCAGTCTGGCTCACACAAAGAGCCTCTCTGCAAGGCACCATCACTCCTCTGATGCTTTCTAATAGCCATCAACGAAGAACAATGGATATCTGCTCCAGGACACCATTTGTCGTAAGCCTCTGTGTACAAAGCGCACTGTTTGGAAGAGAACGGTGAGATCCAGTTTGTCATCTCACTTTCCAAAGCTCTAAAGCAGAGACCTACAGAAGTTGGAAGACGGGCCTTTGAAGAGTGGTAGATCAGAAGACATGCTGTCAATCCAACAAACAAAAGACTCAAAAAAGGCTAACACGAGTAATGACATAGTCTGAGCAAACAGGGAAAGTTGTATTTTCAAATCTTGCACTGTTAAAAAACATTGTCAATGCCAATGCGGTACTTGGTCTTTCCAGTTTTTGCATATAAGTTTGATATATATTGTGTGAGATTTTGTTCCTGTGTTTGTGAGATGTTTATTATACACAGCACTCTCAAACTCAATGTCTACTCATAACCTAATCATAGGTTAATACTAATGCAGAAGCTTCCGATCTTAACAAGATGTTCTTAGTACATCTGGTAAAAAATATTTTAACATTCAAAAAAGGACTTACTTGAGACTTTACCTGTTTATAGTACATTTCTCTTTCTTTTTTGTAGTTCACCCTTCTCACAAATTCTAGATACTCCTGAAATTTACAGGTTCGGGTCCCTGCAGGTCAGGCCGGTTCCTGGCTGGATGCAGCTTGTCCTCTATATGAACACAGAACAGTTCAGGAAAAGGGAAGAATCCTTTCTCAGGTGCCCACAGTCCTGAGCCAAGGGAGTCCAGGCAGTATCGTAAGAACACCACCACCTGTGTCCCAGTATTCGGCTTAATTCCAAGAACTCGGCATCTTCTGGAGGGAAGAAAGCTTTTCTTATCCAATCTCGTTGTGAGTGTTTTTCGTACCGAATGGCTCAGCGCCTTTACCCTTTCTTTGCTTATGACGAGTTGTCTTGCTTGGGGTTACCCTGCTCCTTACAAGTGAAACAATGTCCTTTTTGTGAATAAAGGGACCAAAGCTGAAAGCTGCAGTCACAACACTCAATTGTACTGTCCTGCCATTTCCTCTCTTGTGTGGAATTACTGACTTTAGTCCAAAATGTCCATTTTGATGAGTTGCTTACGCATATTATCTGCTACAAGATTATTATTTTTTAAAATCTTATCACACCACATTGTGTTTTCTTTCATTTTCCTTAAATTAGTATATGGACCCAATCCTTTGGGGTCTCTTCCACTGCAGTCGTCATGTCATCTCTGGTGCCTAGCTTTGTGACATCTTGAAGATTGCTGGTTACACAACATATCAGGAAAACGAAGGCAGCATCAGTTTCTACAATGATCTCTATTCATGGCAACACCACAATACAAAGTATAACTCATTTCAAATTTAAAATTGCTGTTGCACCAGAGGTCAGAACATATTAATAAATTTTTCTCCTCTAATAAATAGAATAGATTCCTAGTTAATCTTATGGTACTTTTCTCGTTCTGACTTTGCACTTTATAAGAGCTCTGCTTCCTTAGAAAGGAACCTACACCTCACATGCACACGTTCAGAGCCCTGTCATATGAGAGTGAACAGCCTTGACATTCAACAGTTATGGCAAAACACTGAACACAAACCCGAGCAGGCACAAACACATTTGTGCGTGCTAGCTTTGTCTTAGACAGACATAGGGCCGAATTCCCACAATCCCTCAGGAGGCTGAGAGTGGTGCCATGGGCGCTGATGTACAGGTGGGAATGGAAGAAGCCCACCAGTGTTCTGCAGGGTCTTCCTTATGCTTTGAGAGAGAATTTCATGATGAAAATATAAGCCATTAAAAAGCGCAGGTCAAATACCAGGTGCAAATTAACACCCAAATGTTCCATTCAAATTCTCCTTTGTGTGGTTTTACAAGTTAAACTGTTTGAGAATGCTACAACTGCAAAACCCTGAAAAAGACAGAACCGCCTTACATGTCTTAAAATGCTCACTGACACAACAGAAACTATTTTAAGATTAGTTGCAAAAAACAGTTCCTTTTATGTCATGCTTTTTGCAACAAATTTTTATTTTATAGAAATTAAATTGCAATCACTCTCACATTATTTAAACATCCTATCTATTTTCACATTTCTTTTAATATTATTAAAATATAAAATTATAGTAAGCACCCAAAGAAATATCATTGAAATGTCATTATTACATATTCCGATACCGTATTTATCACTTCAGTTAGTTCATGGACGTGACATGAAACCTGAAGCGGAACCAGAAATCCTTTAAAAAATTACAAAATAAAAAAGGAACAAATTTGAAATTTCCAAGACTTTTTTTCATACTGCAGTTTTTTTTAACAGAATGAAGCACTGTATTTAAAAAATACACCATGCAAAAGTAGACATAGACTTCAAAACTGTAAATCTTGACACAAGTACATGCATTCATTTTTATTCACAAAACCAGCCCAAATTGCTAAATTAATACAAACATCACTGTTGTTAAAGATGTAGATCTGCTAACCTCATGAAAATAAAATCTCAGTGCTTTAGCTGCTACAGAACCTCAGCAGTACGGTATGCAATTCTTGTATCTGTCAATATTTATCAAATTGACGGAAAACAACAGTAAAACCCTTGTTTCTGACGCAATAAACTAAAATAAGGCTGCCAGTTTCACAAAAGAAAAACATTGGGTAGCCAGGAGCTTCCAGCAACTCTTCCCATGAGCAGGGCTTCGTGTTGGGCAAGCACAGCGATGCTGTGTAACTAGTAGTAGTTCCTTTTACCTTTTATCAGAAAACAGGATTCTACATCTTTACCTTGTTTTTTTCTTTTAATAACAAACATTGAGCAATTTCAAAACTATAGATTTATGACGTAACAAAAAAGAAACCAATCAAAAATACAGAACATGGTAAGTAAAGAACAATGGAGCTAAATTACAATAGTGCTTGTCATTAGCCACTAGTTTTAAAATATAGCTGTAAATTTACATTCTCTACACAAGTACTGTATCTTTCCACACATAAACGACAAAAACACCAAACACAGAAATTAGTTGATTGTCCACACAGTCCGTCATTTCTGTTTGGCAATGAACAGATCCATGTCAAAAATCACTGAAAACTGCTGGAAAAGGACAAAAGGTACCAAATGGAACATAGAAAAGGAATGAAAGTTGCCATAGACTTTTATGTTTATTTTTGGTTCAGGAAAAGTAGGTGCATCCATTAATTTTTCAGCCAAATATCCTTGCCCGAAACAATACAAGCAAGCAGGTGGCATTGCACTTGATGACAGAGCTTTGGGGTTCGTTCCTCCTACTGGAACCATCGGAAGGCCGCTCCTGTCGGCAACATCACCTTCTGGAAAACGCAAAAGAGATGTCATGTCAGCACAGGGAAACTCCACACTGGCCCACTCCCTCTTCCCTCCCTGCCGGAATGTTCCTATACATGTGGACAAAAGGACACCCTCAAAAAGAAAATGCAACAGAATGAACATCCAGCTCACAAAAAAAAGTTATTGCATATCATAAGAGTCACAGGGAAACAAATAATGATTGGGGTCTTTCTGGACAGAGCACAAGAGAGAGGAGATGGTTCATAATCAGGGAGTCCTGGAATCCGCAGTCCAGCCACGATGCTGACTCTGACTCTGGATCCTGGGACGCACAGTCAGATAGTCCTCACCAGATCAGTGATCATCTTGTAGCACGAGCGACTACAAGCCCTCCTCTCACTGTGACCCTCCTGCCGATCACTTCATTCCAGCAGGTTCCTTCTGAAAGGGTCCTCTCGCTCACCCCTGAAACACTGCGAACGCACAATCCTGTCCTCTGTTCTTGCGGAAGCTCAAATTCTCAGCTGCAGCTGCGTGTCTTCTCTCTCGGGGCACTGCTGACCACATGCTGTCGACAGGCTCCAGCCAGGGCAGAATCCACAAACAGAACACATCCTCCCTTGCCTGGCTGCTCTACACTGGCTACCTTCTGCCATTGTTGTCCTCCTACCCCTATAATTCTTTGCCTGTGGTGTGTGGTCTTTATGTAACATTATGTCTGAAGCTTGATGATGACTCAGCTGTGCTTTGTAACAACAATGTTGCACTTTACAGAAGCCTAAAGACAGTTCTCATTGTCACTAGAGTTTGTCCTGGAACTGTTGGGGTGACGTGTATACCAGTGGTAAAACAGTAGTGAGAAAGTAGTGTTAAAGCTAGAAAACATTAGGTAACTGATACATTTTTACAAGGAATGGCTGGATGAGATTATGGGAATGATCTTCTACTAGTAAATAAAGATGAAAGATGAAAGAAAAAGATGGGTTTGGAACCGTAAATATGTCTTTATACCGGAAGTCATTCTGTGCACAGTTAACTAGACATCTAAACAAATTTCACTGGCAACTTCCAGCAGACCAGAGTACAAAGTGATGCTGTTCTTTCCCATCACTGCCACTGCCCAAAGAAATTTACCAAACACATTTGTTTATATATTGGAATATTACCAATGTACAGGTGAATTTGAAGAAGGTCCAACGCCCTAAGCTGAATGCTCCACCTAACAGGAGGATCCAGCTCTCACCATACAGAAACGTTTCTTCCTTATAACACATCCTTTCAATCTTTCAAAGTGCATCACAACTGCAGTGCAAGGAGCAGGATGTGTCAGATACAGGAAAACCTTTACAGGATTACAATAGATCCTTATAATAAACTTCAAAATGTTTTAAAAAACACTATAACTATTTTAAATCAGAAGAAACTGATACAACACTGCAGAAAACGATTCAGGAGGTGCGAGTGAGTGGAAAGTCTTGAGCATTAGTTACCTGCTATTGCTATAAATGTGCTGGGGAAGAAGCCCCCCAAGCAAGGCCAGCAGAGCTTGAGAGGCTGAACAGAGCAAGCAAAGTACAGTATTACAACAAAGCACACCTCAAGAAGGCTCCACAGCCGAAGCGCTGAGTTTCCTTTCTTTTCTTGTCAGCCTGGAATAAACCCATTACCTGTTCCTCCAGAGCAAGCAAAGTGGCCCAGCCGAGCCCCAGCCGAGCCCCAGCACGCCACAGGAGTCAGGTTCTGAGCTGCTGCGGCCACCGTCTCCCCGAGCCTGTGCCCAGTTCGGCACAATCACACGCGCAGCAAAAAAAAACGCGACTGTGCTCAGAAGTGAAATATAACACTTTGAGATCACTGGCTGTTCCCTGTTGCCTGGACCCCATCTTTCTTTTCTGTTCTTGCTTTTAGACTAATAACGGACTAATAACAGACTAATAAGGACCTCTTTTTACTCACATTTGCTTGGTTTCACATGCAATTCTTAGGCTTTCCAGTGACCAAGACTTCAATTATAGGAGCATGTAACAGGCACAAGCCCCAAGAGCTTTTAATCCGTCTATCTTTCACAAGTCCCGACTTTCAATAGAAGTTGAAATGAGAATTGCTGAGTCTTAAAGGAAAGGGACTCTCTGTGGTCGACCACCCCAGTCACCTGCCAGTGCCTGACCAGACTCTAAAGAAATGAAGGTGTTCAGCAGACAGCAGTGGGCCAAGAGAAGGCTTTAACTCATCCTGAATGAGTCAAGCTGTTGAATCTGCTACTGAAATAAATGAGTTCCATTTTTCCGTTAGACTGATGTAATTAATTTACAGCCACCAAACTGCATTTCCTCCACAGAGAGAGTGGAGAGCTCAGAATGAGTATTTGAAACTTTGCATTTCGACAGCGGTTTCACATTTTCTGCTATGGCTATATAGTCAGGAGTTTCACACTCATTGTTTTCACTTTTCTCTGCACTTCAGAGTGATTGTACTGCTAACACATGCCTGTCTCACTGTCTCTTCTTTTTCTGCTTATTATAACAACAACAACAACTATCTGTTTCCTTTTTAATGTCTACAAAGTTCCAGTCCATGTTTCTATGTCCTGCTAGGACCTTTCAGGTTCACTTCCAAGTTCATGGTTAATCAAAATTTAAAAGCATCACGATTAAGGGAATCGCAAATCCAAAGTCTGCACAGAAGAAATCCTAGGAATTTAGCCATAATTTAGCCATAAGAATTTGATTTTCATGTAATGTAAACAAAACTATTTAGTTTGGGTCAGGGTTAGCGGCCAGTCTGTGCCAGTGTGGATCAATACCAAGAACCATTTTGGGCCAGTATAGACCAGTTTGGATCAGTGTCAGGGGCGAGTTTAGGCCAGTTTGGGTCAGTGTAAGTGTAAGGGGTCAGTATAGGCCAGTTTGACTCAGATCCATCAGGAGGCCGAGGGCACAGGAGGAGACAGGAGGGGTTAACCCCTTCAGGAGCCGAACAGATTCACACCCTCCCTGTCCTGAGCCACACCCCAGATCCCCGCAGCACCTACAGGAGGCTCAGTTCCGCAGCTGGATGCTCAGCAAATATCCAAATGGCCCCATTCTAATGGCTGCCAGCCCCCCCTTCCTCAGTCCTGAAGGCACCTCCACCCCCGGGGTGATCAGCATTCCTGTCCTCGCCAGCAGCCCCACTCATCCCGCGCAGCTCCGGCAGGAGCTTACACGCAGGGCTTCCGGCGCACTCTTTACAGAGGAGCTGGGGGGGGGGGATTAATTATGCAAATGGGTCTTGGAAAATATTTCTTGTTAAACTTCGCTGGGGAAGAGCCCTGCACGGCGCCCGAGCGGTAGCGCAGGCGCACACCGAGGGGGCTCCTAATGACTGAAACTGCTGGAGTGTTAACAGCCTGTTGTGCCTCCACATGGGCAGGAATGTTTCAAAGGCAGGTTATCTTGTTAATGATTTGTAGGCCCCAAAGTAAATTTATAGCTGCTTCTAATTCGATCGGTTCAAGACTCAAGCTGGGCGCCCTACCCCCCCACCCCACACACCCTTTCCTGGGCCTCAGCTGCAGCTCATGTGACCAGAGCGTCTTCCTGCCACCTCAGGGGTTGTCGCCGGGCGCAGGTAGACTGCAGACACTCTGCCTCCTCAAGGCCAGCACCCACATGGCTGTGTTTGAAAAAACATTTAGGGCAGGTTCACACAAGCCTTTGTCCAAAACAACATCTCTGGAGTTGACACTGTAGTGGCTTAGGTTTATCCTTTTCTCCTGTTCCCAGTTCCTGGGTATTTTTCAGAAACAAGTGTGGTTAAAAATGTATATCATTTATTCCGATGTACTAATCAAAGGAAGCTTGTCATATTTTCTTTTCTGTCGCTTAAGGCACCACATTTTCAGCATGGAAACAATTATTCCAGACCTTTTTGTCATAATGTGAACCATGATTTTTTTTTCTTTAGCCTCAGGGTTATACACAGAAAGAAAGTGCCCCCCCAACCCCACCTCAACACTTACAAGAAAAACTGACATTATGATATTATGGGATGTTTTCCTCTCTTGTTCCGGTTCAAGAGAATGTCGGCACTTCCCCTGAGGTCCCACTCAGAACTGTACACTATATATGCTACAAGCTGTACACCTGCATGCATGCAAACTAAAACATAACAAAATGCACTACTGTACTTGCTCAAGGAAATACTTCTGAAATGCAAGAGAAGAATAAACGCACACAAACCTCACTGTTTTTGTCTATTTCCCTCTTATTCCTCTACAATTATTAAAAACATAACTCCATTGCATACTTTCTTCTAAATCAGAATGGCCACTTGTAATCCCATTATATTAAAGTACTTAATAACTGAGCCCCAGTTTGATGATCGCCTGGCCTTCATTAGCAGAATTCGCTCGGTTGGTTTTGTGCGAGTGGCAGAGTGCTGCCCTCTGTCCTGCAGTCTGCAGCTCACTCCAGCTCACTCCATCTGCGAGTGCGATGTGCAAACTGCATGCCATACTGCTGCTCTGTCTCCCCCTCCGCCCAGCCCCCACACTCCAGAGTGACCAACGCAACAGCTGCGCTAATGATGCACATCCTCTGGCTGTCCTACACAAGCTTCAAGCCTCCTCATGGACACATGGGGCACAACAGTGGCTTGAAGAATGAGATCCGATATGGTGCATTTGCTCACCGTCTACAGAGCTAAATTATATCTGCTTCCCTTTGGATCTGTTTGGACAGAATGCATTTTCTAATTGGCACAGATCACCAGAAGCTAATCTGGGCAATGCTATTTAAGTCACAGCTAACTGCTGTGTGACTAGCTTGAGCATTATGGCACCCAATCTCTGACAACGGCAAACTACGTGCTGCTACAAGAATCTCAAGAATCTCCAACCTTGGTTACGTCTGGACTCCGTGTTCACCGAAACGATGCTCTAGCTGCAGTTCACATTACACTTCTGGAAAAATCGTCATGTTCGTCGGCCTGCAGCAGCCTTGGGAGAATCAGCTGTTGTACATGCCTGTTCTGGGCACAGAGCATGGGAGTGCCAAGGGCGTCTGAGGAATGTTAAGGGATTTCACACTCATTTCAACACCCTGTGCACACAGTGCTGTGTCTCCAGCAATTGCACAAACAGAGGGGAGTCACTGAATCCATCATCAATGAGCTTTATTAAAGAGTACAAACGACCATTTTCTTCAGGGATCAGTGTTTCCAAAGACCCAGTCCTCAAGGTCCAGGTGGTCATCCGGTTTGTCCCACTAATACAACATAACTAACTAGTCAAATTAATGACCCTCCTCTGCACTCTAAAACAGTTAATCAGTTACAGAGACCTGCTACAAAAAGGAATATGTTTGCATAACAGAGATGCGGATGTAATATAGATGTCTGTAAACCCAAGTTACCCAACAAAAGTCTTGGTCCTGAATGCAGAGGGCTGGCAGGTGCAACACCTGGTCTTGCTGCTCTTGGGTCTTTTGCCAGCACGGTACGGCGGCAATGCAGAATGAGCTGCCAGATGTAGCAGGAGTGAAGTCAGCCCAACTGTTCTTCAATTGTCTGACCACAGCCAACCCTGCTCTTGCCAGGACTGCGTGGTGTCAGATCGAGCCGTGACCAGCTCCCTCCACTTGACACCTAATCTGTGCTGTTTCTCATGCAGCTTCATAGGCTGGGAAAGAAGCATCTGGCCTGCAAACACATGACTGACAAATCCATTATTGTTGTTTTTACATTTTACATCCACCAGTACAGAATCACTATTTATTAACAAGCTCAGCTCCAGATTCGGCCCATGCACACTCGTCTTCTAAAACGTGTTTATAATCAGGCCATCCGCCTCTTCCTCATACGAATCCCGGATGTGCAAACGATCAGTGCCAATGGATTGATGCGACAAAGATGCTCTGCACTGACCGATAGCACTCACTGCAGGGGCTCACTGGTGACTGCCCAGCGGCTGGGGGACACTGCCAGCACCAAGCACAGCAACCCTGGCCAACTCCAAACCCACCCAACTCTGAAGGCAGCCAGCCAAACAAGCACTGATTCTGGCAGCTTCTGTTCACACACGGCTACTGACGCAGCTCAGGTCTGAGCCAGAAATCTCTGGACTATAGGCCCCAACCTGCACACTGAATGGAGGCTTTGATAAGCTGACTCACTGAGGAGCCCTCCTACCCTGGAATCTGTTTGTCTTAGGAACACTGAAGTGGCAAGTTAGTTTGAGTAAAATAGCAGCTTGAAAGCACAAAATACCATTAAGCACTGAAATATGTTTCTTAGTCCTGATACTGCATGTTGGTAAGGGCTCACCACCTCTTGGCCACAGCAGCTGGGACAGTCTTGATAAGTCACTAAAGTGAAATCCTGCAGCTCTCTCAAATCTCACCCTGCTGTTTAGGTATAATTCTGTATCATACTCATTTCTTCCCTATAATGTCATTAGACAATTAATTAACTTCAGGTGCATTCTACATTTAGTTTGACCATCCCTCTTGTTTCTTATTGCAGCTTTCTACACTTATATGTGAATGTATAATTTTCCCTTATATACAGTATGTGCAATAACGTATGACTTCCTGTACATTGCTTTGGGTAATGAATAAATAAAACCTAAAATCATGAACTACTGATTCTAAAGGGGCTATAAAAACTGAGGAACCAAAACTCCTTCACCAACCAACTAGGGAATTTCATAGTCAGTTTAATCAACATTTTGCTTTATCCCAGGTACTGAGAGGAAAGGAGAACTTTCACCCAGATGAAATGTGACGTGACAGTACTGAGTCCAGTACTGAGGACACAGGACACAGACACAGCAACACCTTCACACCCACAGGAGTATTGTGTTTACAAAAATAAACACTAAGAAAAATATGGTCATGCACAGATTTCTGTTTCAATACACAAAAACTTCAGCACACTTTAGCTGGTGTTGGGTGCCACCTTGCCTGAGCTCTGTTTGTTAAAAAAACCACATTGTTCAACCAAAATCTTTTCTCCTTCACTCTATTAGTTTATTTCAGTTGCTGAGAGCCTGCATGTGGGCTACTGCTAGTGCCAGTGTCAGATGTTGCTCTCTGCTCTGTGGTGCTAAACACTCAGAAAGTCTTCTTCCAAATCTTCCCCCATCTGCTATCATTAGCCAAAACATAATGCTTTACAACCTGCATGTAACTTTTAACTTAGAGGTACTCTTTTTAACATTTTCATAAAACAATTTTGTCACATTTTAATTAATGTAGAAAAACCTTGACATATACCTGCATTTTCGTGGCTAGATCAACTTTTTGTTACAAGAGAATGAATACCTTTTGAGGCTGATGTATTGCAGAAACAGGTTAATTCATAATTCTATCCGCCTTATCAGAAACCGGAGAGTGTCAGGAGGCAGACAAAAGAAGCATTGCGATGGCAACACCACTCTGTCTGGAACTGAACTGTCTAGCTGCCACAGTGGAGTTCAGCGCTGATGGTGGAGCATTTACAGAACACTCTGACCTGTTAACACCTGGGGTAACACAGGACAGACCCATGCTGTAACAGCAAATGCTTTCTCTAGGAAGCATGACAACAACGGGTGAGAACCTGAAAGTGCAAGAAAACAAAAGGGGCAATTCTTAACTTAAAATAAGACCAGTCCCACAAAATCTCTTTGTAATAACTTTAATAAAAACCTTCTTTTTTTCTTTTGTTTATTCTTCTGCATTCACTACACTTTGAATCTGCAAAGGACTAAAAAGCAAATTCATTTTTTGGGCCTTGTCTATTTTCACCCTTAATAATAAACTATTTTAACCGAAGAATTGAGACATCAGAGTAAGTGTTTGTTGCAGTTGCATTCATTTGAAACACATAAAATAGACACATCCAGGTTTCTAACTTTTTGTTACCTGAACTCCAAATATATGTTGTATAGGAACAAGGATGCAAAAACACGCATGAGTAAAGGTAACTTTGACTTCATTCTGGAGAATTCATCAGCCAACACAAAACCCCATTACAATTTGAATGTGAAAGCCAAAGTTAAGGACACTGACCTGAGTGGCATGAAAAAAGCTCTTTGTTTCTAAATTCAGAGCTCCCTGCTAGCAGCAGTGTAAGGCTCTTCTGTCACGTGTGCAGTGTTGTAAATGGACTCAAAGCGCAAAGCTGATCAATTCTCTGACGCTGCCCTCAATCACATCCGGTAAGCACTTCATCGTTAAACACTTTCAGGATAATACAACCTTTATATTTTTATTTCTGCAGATTTGTGGAATTCCTAACGAGAAGGTTATCATTGCTAAATGATCCCCTCTAAAACTAGCAGTTACCTACAAAGGAGGAAAAAGTGACAGGGCTTCGATCTGTGCAGCTCTAAGTAGCAGCAGGACTAGCTGTCTTCTTCCCAGTGAATTTATGAGGAGGATAACACAACTTCAGCCAGAGTAAACCATTTCTCTTCCATCTCGCAGCCCCAATAGCTGCGCTCCGGCTGTTTTTACAACGTGTAAAAATAAAAGTGGGGTTTCAGAGGAGCAGCAGGCAGCGCACCCTGACCGCTCACCCTTCAAGTCCTGCCAGCCGCGCACATGAGCCGCGGCCGGGCGCTGGCGGGGGACTGGAGCGAGCCCTCCCAGCGCCGCCGCCAGATCTGCACACATCTGTCATGGAAACAGCCGGCACAGAATGTGGCTCGGCTCTCCGTCCGCAGAACTGGGTTCTCTATTCATGCCGGTGGGTTTTTTTTTTCAGAGGGGAAAAAAATAACAAAAAAAACTAAATGAACTTTCCAAAGCTTTCAACGCTTTTAAGAGCACAACTGAATTAATTAACAAAACGCCTACTTAGAACCAGAACCCCGAGAGCCGTCCTGAAGGCATTCTGTAACCTCGCAGCTCGGGCTGGAAGTGCTGACGCGCAGCTGCTTGGGCGAGCGCTGTCACGGGGGACGCTGGGGCGGCAGGCAGCCCCGGGGCGCGCTCGAGCCATCAGGCCTGTCCGTGGGACTCGGACGAGTGCACTGCGCTGTGCACGGCTCCACAATGACAGCTATCTACATCCACGTTAGACAGGCATTACAGCCCTCGCTGTGCACAAAGGTGACTTCTGGCGTCGGTGCCCCAGCGGCTGAGAGGGAGCTGCGATGCTGAACTCACCGCCAGCTCCTGCTTGCAGGACAACCTTCAGGAAATATTTCTCCTCTCCCAAGCAAGACACCCAGCTGGGGGAAGCTTGGCATCAGCAGCTCTGCTTGGTTCTAAAAGTTGGCCTTTTTTCCCCAAGTTGCCCAGGAAGGCAGCTGTAGACAGCCTTTTCATTAAAGCCATCAGTGACGTTTTAATTGATGAGTGGTCAAGATGGGAAAAAAGCCCCAGCTCCCTCACGATCAGCCTCAACCTGGTCTGTACCTCCTCTGTTGACTGGCTGGTCTGGTGCATTTCCGGTCAACGCATACTCTATGACAATGGGTGCTTGCTCTTTTCATTTCATCACATTAGCTCTTCAGCTGCTTTATTTATTGGAAGGATGTGGGCCTTGCCTCACTGTGCGGTTTGGCATTGTGCATTGTAACCAATCAATGTACAAACTGTAATGAGGAGAGTGATGTGATGGCCAGTATTGCCGCCTCACAGTTCTCAGTCCCAGGTTCCAGGGACTCAGTCTCTGGCGTTTGAAGTTTGCAAGTTGCCCCTGGATTGTCTCTAGGTGCTGCAGTGCCCTCCCAAAGGCAGCTCTGCAAACTGGCCCTGTTTGTAAGCGTGTGCGTGCCCTGAGCAGGACTGGCGCCCCTTTCAGTGTGAGCCCTGCCCTGTGCATTGCAACCAGCTTCTGGCTTCCGGGACCCTCCACATGTAAGGCAGCTCCTGGTAGGAATGGGTGGATCCAAATCAAATGCAAGTGTGTAAATAACAATGTCTCCAACTTTGCTGGAACTCCTCAATTATCTGACTTCAAATTAACAGCATCACTTTACAGTGTTTTTCTAATTCCAGTGTAATTACACATGAAGTAACATTTGCAGTTGAGTTCTTACTGAAACCCCATGTCTGCCTGTGCTCATGACATATTCCCCTTTTTTAAAGTGAAAAGCCAAACACTTTATGTGAGATTCTACCAAATTATTAATACGACTGAGTAATTTTATTTCAGTTTCAGATAAGACTCCAAGGGTATCTGACCTAATTAAAACCATTTAAAACCATCTGAAAAGTGTTTTACTTCATCTTGTTAATTTTTCAATTACAATGAAAGTACACTTTATCATGAACCTCCCAACATTATTCTAGAGAGCTCCACAGACACAGTACCATTCACAGCTTTTAGGTGAATATTTGACATATCCAGAATACTGAAGTATTGTGGATATAAGCCGGCTTCCAGTGTGTTCTGAATCCTGTATTTACATGCAAGTGGAATTTTAATATTCTGTAACAATAATCTGTGGTTTATATACACAGTACTGGCCTTGAGCATGATAAGTAGAAACTAGCTTACCGCTTACTGTGGTGAAGTGCTACAGTCTGCGATACACCCTCACCTGTGCATACTTAATATACCACCATTAATAGGAAGCTTCTTATTCCCATTAAGATCCCATCTGTAACACACAGAGCAGCAGGTGACTCCATGCCCAGTGAGAAGGTGTATCGAGGACAACACTTCATGTTACAGAATTTAGGCTCTGATCAACAAAGCTCTTGTTATGAAACAACAACCTTCTCCTCTGCTTCAGTAATGCTGGATAAATGTAATCTACAACACGTCACGGTTTCCTTTCAAGAGACATAAGTGACCTGGTTCCCTGCATTACTCTGTACAAATTAATGAAGATTTAGTATTTAAAGGGTTCTGTAGCGACTTGGCCGAACTGCCTTCATCCCTGTTTGGGTTCAGTCGATGTCTTAAGACTTTAGAAACGTAGGGGTGTTACACCAGCATCCTGGCCAAATTTCCCACTGGCCTTTACCGGTCATGACCCCCTAATAACCCCCCTCTCTGAACTGGCTCCATCACTCTGCTCTCCTCCCCACTGAGAGCTGGTGTGTGTGGGGAGCGTACTAGATGGTGCTGCACATTGGTGGCAGTAGTGGGATTCCCTGTTACCTGTAACACACTTTGAGTGGAGTCTCCAGAAAAGTATTATATAAGCGTACATAATTATTATTATTATTATTATTATTATTATTATTATTATTTTTAAAATGAGTATGTTCAACACTATCTCGGACTCGACATCAAGTAGCTAACAACATCTCTCTTTAATTTTCTACAGGATTTTCTGTGGAGAAAAAACACCAACATGAGCTGTCAAGCCTCTGATCTTATTCCATGTCATGTCATCTGAGGTGAGCAGGAATACAACTTACATGACAGCAGAACGTAGTTCCATTTTGTTAGTGAGATGAGGTGCCTGCTGCTGTAACACTGTATATGGGAAAGCATGATAACCGAGGAGAACACACTACAGCTTACATAACGGGGCACAGAATCTGTCCCGAGAAGCTCATTCTTTTGGCGCTTACACTGCTACTGAAGCAGGCCGGTGAAAGAAATGTACTGTCTTCAGTTTCAGTAACATGAGAAATAAAACATTATGACCCTGGGTTTCCCATCCAATGTGTCATTCCTAAAAATACATCAGCCATTTCATCCAGCAAACCCTTCTTTCTGATGCAACATCCATAGAGATCCTGCCTCTTTGTGGCCATTATAGACCCTGCTGCACTGATCACAAAAGAAAGGGTGTCAACTCCTAATCTTTGGCTAAACCCCATTCAAAAACGTGCTTTCTCACTCTGGCCTTCCTAAATACAGCCCTGTTTTCTTCAGTGAATAATTCCACACTTGTCCACCTTAAACAAATACTGCATGATGAGCGCTGATGCAGAACACCCACCATGGTCCCCACCCCTGCTAGTAACCTGCTCTGAGATCACCCAAGATGATGACGCTACAGAAAGGTAAGGCATTATTATTAGAAAACTGTCAGGCTCTCTCCTCAGGAAGAAAAAGAAGTAATGGTTCAGAGATTAGGATGAAGAACTGGATTTTAAAGAAAAAGTAAATCTGATACATCTCCAGTTTTGTGCAGAGCACCACAATTACCAAAATACAACCCTGTATATTTTATGTGGCCACAAAAACATTACCATCAATTATGCCATCTAGCAACACTGTGAAGTCTTTCCTCTTCTAACAATACCCTCTACCTAGAGCCTATAGTAACATACTAAGATGCTAAGATAGTGCTCTCTTACCCATTCTGCATGGGTTCCAGGAGGAAAACTCAGGTGTTTCTATGCACAATATAACAGTGCAATCAAAGGGTATGCACTCTGCTGTGTCCTTTTTGCTTAGCAACTTAAGAGTTTACAATGCCCAATTATATTTCCTCACCTTCCTCGCAGTCTCTCTGCTGAGGCAGATCTTCACCTAATCAGTGAATTCTGACAAGCTGAGGCCTTGAGGGCTGAGCACAATCACAGCAGCCCATTTCCTCTTTCCAACTCCTCTGGGATTGCTTCTGCCAAATTTATGGCACCCAATAACTTTCCACTTACCGTGGGCCCATCGCTCTCTGTATTTCACTCTGTTCTCATCAGGTGACGTAACAGTATGATTATGCCATCACGCCATTATCTTTAAATCATGACTTCCAATCAAGCTGAATTGGGCTGTTTTTAAGAGCTTTTCTGGCCACAGATCACTTAAAGACTCAGCAGAAAACCCCCTTATACCATGAGGTACAGCAGAGATTAGAACATAAACCTCACTTCAGTCAGGAAACGCATCACAGAGCTGGCTGGCTAGGGAGATTAGCTCACTCTGTGTAATACAAAGACAATGGCTGGTGTGGCTGTTTTTGAATTTTAACATCTCAAAGCATAAGAAACCACAGCGCCATCGGCACATAACTGCATAACCCCTAAGCCACCTTATTTCAGGAGAGCCCCAAAACTGCAGTGACAGAATCCAAGGGAGAGCTCACACTGGTCCGCTTCAGGAGCTGTGATTATGCAAGAGAATAAGCCTCAGGCACCGAGACACATGGACAGACACTTCGGACTCCCTTGTTGAAACACAGGATGCAGGAAACTGCAGATGAAGCTCTGAACACATCAGAATACAGAGCCGAAAACCATTTTCTGGTATTTTCCACTCCTACTTACAGATTCAAACTGTGCGGCTACCTTCAAAATTAATGTACAGTTTTGGTACATTTGCAGAAAGGAGCAGCAGACATTTCTCAGGCAGGATATAAGTTTGCACAGCCACTGGTCTTTTTATTGCCAACAAGGTCGTGGGCATTAGTAAGCACAGAATATTGAAACTCCTCTCGGCACCATTTTTTTCCAATTTTGCTAAGTACTACTGTGCAAAAAATGCAATGTCTAAACACGAAGGAACAAAAGAAAATTACACATAACTTATTAATTTGATCAAAAGCCTTGTATTTAATTTGAAAAGCTTTAAATAGCTAATGACAATCTTTTTATCATTTTAAACCCTCTCATTTATTCTGCATTTTGTACTTTGAAATATGTTTTTACGTGACCTGTAGTGTAGAGCAGAAGTAGCTTTTAAAGAAAGTAAGAAGTGATTAATAAACTAATATAACTCCTGAAGAATTATAGAATTATATTATAGAGTTTTGGGTGTGACTACAACCTTTGCCTGTGCAGCCTTGAAAAGCTGAAATCCAGTGGGAATTTCAAAGGTATCGAGAAAGAGAAATGTTTTCTACACTTTTTTCAAATAAATGTTGTGCTTTCTAAGGAAACATCTGGTATGGGCTCTCCATGCAGGGTTTCCAGTTCTGTCTTGTTAAAAAAACAACAACGTCTCCTTTGGAATATTGTGTATATTTTGGGCAATATGTTACAAATAAGACATTGCTGGGCTAGAATCAGTCCAAGTAAGTGCAATCAAGTACATTTCCAGTCTTAATGGAATGCCCTAAACTGACAGGCTGAACGAACTGAACCTTTCCCAGTCTTGAACAGAGAAGACTACAAGGAGTCCCGATTCAACTATTCAGAATCCTCAAAGACACTGACCAAGTCAATCCCTGACAAAAGTGGGCTTCTTCAGAGCAACAACAAGGAAACACAGGGAGCACAAGTGGAAAGTGGATGGAAGTGCAATTAAAACTGAGAGAAGGGAGGCACTTCTTAAAACAGAGGGTTGTGGGAGAGTGGAACAAGGTGCCCAGCCATGTCACTGCACTGAACTGACACCAAGAATAACCTGAAAGGGCAAACACTGCGGATCCTCATCAAGAAAGGCAGCTCTCCCTTCCCACCCCTTGCTTCACTAAAAAGCACGGCACTGTACCTGCTGGAAATTCTGAAATCACGAATTTCAGGCCGATTCTTGCGTTTCTCAGCCGGACAATCAGTGGAAAACGTGAGCAGAAACACATGGGCGTCTGCTTTGGCTTCCTTAACTGTCAAGTGGTGCAGCAGATTACAGGAGAGCTCTGGGAGAAAGTCTCTGCCCCCGAGAGGCACCGACGTGCAGAGCCTCTGCCCCCTGGGCCCCGAGCGCCACATCTGTTTTGTCCATTTATCTGCTTGACTCCTCCCCTATCGGTCAGATCCATGTCCTTCTGTTTATCCCCTTCGCTTCCAGACGTCTCATCTATCACTGAGAATAACACTTTTTCATGCTCCATTAAAGCTTTTCATTAATTCATTATAATACCTGTTTCGTCAGCTCTCTATCACTCCTTTAAACAGTTATGTTAATGAGCACAACGGTGAAGATCCCATTGCTTTCTGCTGTACCCTCTTCTCCCCCAGAGTGCAGGAGCCCAGAAGAAAGAAAGACAAACGCAGTGTCTCTCTGGCCTCTGGACTGCACCTGGAAGGCTGTGGCTCTGCTTCTCCTCCCTTTAGCAAGGTACTTCATCCACACAAGACCAGCCAGGAAAATGGCTACAAACGTAAGTTACTTTGGATAAAAATAACAGATCAGTAAATGTACTCTTGCTTGTAATGTCCTATGGCCTTCAGTTAGAAAGCAGAGGCTCTCTCTGTATTTATGATGATGGCTTTTGAAGGTGCTACATCAATAAATGTTTGATTATTGTTGCAGCACAAGCTGAAATCTGAATAGAATTTTTTATTTTTCTATGAGCTTCCATCTAGGAAACAAGTGTGCAGCATTGTCACAACAGCCCCCCCTTGCTTTGAGACATCTGGCCATTCAGAACATGACAAAGAAAATATGTCTGATAACACTTAGGCTTTTTTTCTTCCTGTTCCACTTTATGCCATCGTTCACTGCTGAGGTTCCTTCATTATTAGACTAAGCCCCTGCAAGCACGTTCCACAGAATGAAGGCTTCCCAACTCGCCCAGGGAGCAGATGGGCATGTGGATTAGTACAGGGTCAGACTGCCTGCTAAATTCTTCCTGTTCTCTTCATCAGGTTAAGGCTGCCAGAGCACAGGATGAATCAGACTGTCCAGAAAGTATAAGGCCTCCTTGGCAGCTATGGATGGGAACCCTCAGCAGTGGTGTTTCTGGGGCAGGGGAAAAGCTGTTTTGGTGGAGGTGATCCTTATCTGCAATCTAGTGCCTTGTGAAACCGAGCAACATCAGTTCTCACTTAGACCAGACTCTGTGAAACTGAGAGACATCAGTGCTCACTTAGATTCCCAGCTGAACTCCACCGCCTTTAATAAACATCAAGTAGAGAATGGCTTCAGATATAAAATGAACAACAAAATAGTATTTCCAATTAAGAAAAATAAAATTAAGAAAAATAACACAATTTAAATAATAATTGCAAACCCTTTATGTTGCATTACATATTTCAAAGCATAGAAAACCAAGGATCATTTGGGCATCCTTGATAAAGTATAAAGGACTGGTAAATAATTTATATTTAAGTTAGTATTTCATGAAGGGCAGACACATTGGTGTCTATCACTGCTTATACACTACTAATAAATGTCTCTAGTACAGAGGCTTATTTTGCCACTGCATATTAACAAAGCTAATGATATGTACAGTAGTATTTCATTTAGTTCAGTCCATTCTTTTGTTTTTACAGATAGATCACATTTTCATTCAAACTGCACCCAAAAATGAAATAGCATCATGTTATGAGAGTTTGCCACTTCAAATTTACAGTATAACCACTAATATATATATATACAGTATAATAATTGGTGGTTATTTAAAAGAAACCCTCAGGTCTAATCCCCACATTGTGGTTTTTACATTTATTAAAACAATCCATTCATCCTTTTCAAACCTCCTCTTCTGATTCAGAGTCGTGGGGGAGCTGGAGCCTATCCCAGCGAGCAACGGGCAACAAGGCAGGACACACCCTGGATAGGACACCAGACCTTCACAGGGACACAGACACCCACACACTCACACCTAGAGCCAATTTTCCCAGAAGTCAATTAACCTATCAATTAGCCAATTAACCCAGGGCCCCAGTGCTACACAGCAGCAACGCAAGCCACTGCGCCACCATGCCGCTCCACGCTTATCATTGAGCCATGTGAGACCACAGCATCTAGTTAGAAGTGTGAGAATGCAGTAAGTGTAAAGAAAGCACTGTCACACAACGTCCACGTCCTGGGAAAATGGACAGATTTTAAGGAGTCAATGGAGAGAAGATCTGGATGACCATCCCACTGCTAGAACTTTCAAGCCCTTAAGTGGTCAACAGAATCTAACCAACGCAATCAGTTTAAAGTCAGAACTGTGGGCTGGTGTTTTATTTCAGTATTCTAATTACTTTCTTCTGCAATGCCCTGCCAAATGAACTAGAACTTGCTGGTGTTCTTGGATCATTCAGCTATAAGCAGCCCAGCAAGTAAAATGGGCTCAATGACCTCCTCTCCTTTCTGTGCTTCCTAACGTTCTTGTCTGAAGGCACAGCAGAGTGTATTATATTCTTGTCTGAAGGTATAACATTGTATTTTATGTTCTAGTCTGAAGGTTTAGCAGAGTGCATTATATTCTTGTCTGAAGGTATAGCAGTGTGTCCTGTCTTTGTATCTTAAAGTACAGCACTGTCTCGTGTTTTTATCTGAAGGTGCAGTACAGGTTCTCATTTTCTTTTAAGGGGCATAGCAGGGCATCTCATGTTTTTGTCTGAAGCAGCGGTTTTTATCTTCTAGTCTGAAGGTACAGCAGTTTTGCTCGTAATGCTGGGCCAGAGCCCAGCTGTCAGACACAGAACTCTACTTCCTGCTGTCCAGGTCCTCCCTGCTGGATCAACAGCTGCAAGTGACACGTCTACACCTTCTGGCTAAAGCAAAAAGAGCACCAATTCAACACTCATTTCTCACAGGACTCGTCCTCCTCCATTTTACTGTGTATCATTTCTTCAGCTTGCCAAAAAGTGTACCCTGGCATCCAATTTGAAGACGTTCATGTCCTGCCAGCAGGGGACAGTCTGTAAAGTCCACCAGACATGTCTCGGCTGAAGAAGACTCAACCTGAAACAGGTTCACTAAGCTTCTGCAACAAGCAGGGGACACAATCCTGCTTTTATTCCTTCCTTTTCCGAGTCCGTAGACGACAAGCAATTGCAGGCAGAGAGGCTCTTTGAAGGGCACGGAGCTCCTCGGAGACTTCAGCGCATGCACCGAGCCCCTGCAGGCATTGCGCCTCGAGAGCAAGGCTCTGATGCCTGGTCGGAGTATTCCCTGACTGGCGAGGAAGACGTGGGTTCACGTCTTTGCATGCTGATCACCCCTGAGAATTTGATATATATACAGGAAACAACAGCCTTAACAAAAAGAATAGCAAGTGCTAAGGCTTAACTGAATCATTATACAATTTGATTTGGTAAGAACTGTGACTGTACATATATAGTACAACCTAATCCATATCACCTAGCAATGTTTTGGGAAACATTTAGAAATCTTACTCTTCTTTTCGTTACTATCCTAGCACACAAATGAATGTCTCAAGGGTGTCTCTGCTGACTCTTTTAAGGGTGAGGTAATCCTGCTGTGAGCTCGCCAGCAGCTCTGTGCCCACTGGTTGGCCAAAGCTGTGAGTTGGCTGTTTCCAGTCGTTTCTCAAGAAAGGTAAGAGCTTTCCTCTGACATCTGGCAGCTGGGACAAAACAAATAGATTCAAGCTGCGCAGAGTCTGAGCGATAAGTCGTTCCCCATAATAAGGGACTGTTCTGGTTAATATCCTGCTGTTGATGATGGCTATAGTGTTTGTTTCTTCATCATGTATAGATACAGCGGTGCGTGTCTGCTACCAGCACAGCTCTGTAAAGTAAGGCCAGACCTCTCCAGTGTGTGAAGTATGAAGTGACTGAGAGGAAGTGCATGCTGCTCCCCCTCACAGGTTTTTATGGCCGCCTCACAGCTGCCATGAGGTTTCAATGGAAAACAGCCTGAAGGGTCTGTGAAGACCGCCCCCTGTGCCACGCACCGCCAACTTTTCCCATTTACTGGAACCGTGCACAGCCGCTGGAACTCGCCCGTTCTCCAGGCAGGCCAGGCAGAGCGCAGGGCTCTCACGCACTCCAGCCCAGCTCACTGCAGACAGGCACCGCCACCGGCTGCCCCTCCCAGCACCGCCGCCCGGCACTGTTACTAACCTAGAAGACACCCCACAGCACCACACTCTGACAAACACACAGCAAAACACCCCACTGCACCACACTCTGACAAACACACACAGCAAAACACCCCACAGCACCACACTCTGACAAACACACAGCAAAACACCCCACAGCACCACACACTGACAAACACACAGCAAAACACCCCACCACACCACACTCTGACAAACACACAGCAAAACACCCCACAGCACCACACACTGACAAACACACAGCAAAACACCCCACCACACCACACTCTGACAAACACACAGCAAAACACCCCACAGCACCACACTCTGACAAACACACAGCAAAACACCCCACTGCACCACACTCTGACAAACACACACAGCAAAACACCCCACAGCACCACACTCTGACAAACACAGAGCAAAACACCCCACAGCACCACACACTGACAAACACACACAGCAAAACACCCCACTGCACCACACTCTGACAAACACACAGCAAAACACCCCACCACACCACACTCTGACAAACACACAGCAAAACACCCCACCACACCACACTCTGACAAACACACAGCAAAACACCCCACCACACCACACTCTGACAAACACACAGCAAAACACCCCACAGCACCACACTCTGACAAACACACAGCAAAACACCCCACAGCACCACACTCTGACAAACACACAGCAAAACACCCCACAGCACCACACTCTGACAAACACACAGCAAAACACCCCACCACACCACACTCTGACAAACACACAGCAAAACACCCCACTGCACCACACTCTGACAAACACACACAGCAAAACACCCCACAGCACCACACTCTGACAAACACACAGCAAAACACCCCACAGCACCACACACTGACAAACACACAGCAAAACACCCCACCACACCACACTCTGACAAACACACAGCAAAACACCCCACAGCACCACACACTGACAAACACACAGCAAAACACCCCACCACACCACACTCTGACAAACACACAGCAAAACACCCCACAGCACCACACTCTGACAAACACACAGCAAAACACCCCACTGCACCACACTCTGACAAACACACACAGCAAAACACCCCACAGCACCACACTCTGACAAACACACAGCAAAACACCCCACAGCACCACACACTGACAAACACACAGCAAAACACCCCACAGCACCACACTCTGACAAACACAGAGCAAAACACCCCACAGCACCACACACTGACAAACACACACAGCAAAACACCCCACTGCACCACACTCTGACAAACACACAGCAAAACACCCCACCACACCACACTCTGACAAACACACAGCAAAACACCCCACCACACCACACTCTGACAAACACACAGCAAAACACCCCACCACACCACACTCTGACAAACACACAGCAAAACACCCCACAGCACCACACTCTGACAAACACACAGCAAAACACCCCACAGCACCACACTCTGACAAACACACAGCAAAACACCCCACCACACCACACTCTGACAAACACACAGCAAAACACCCCACAGCACCACACTCTGACAAACACACAGCAAAACACCCCACAGCACCACACTCTGACAAACACACAGCAAAACACCCCACAGCACCACACACTGACAAACACACAGCAAAACACCCCACAGCACCACACTCTGACAAACACACACAGCAAAACACCCCACCACACCACACTCTGACAAACACACACAGCAAAACACCCCACCACACCACACTCTGACAAACACACACAGCAAAACACCCCACCACACCACACTCTGACAAACACACAGCAAAACACCCCACAGCACCACACTCTGACAAACACACAGCAAAACACCCCACAGCACCACACTCTGACAAACACACACAGCAAAACACCCCACCACACCACACTCTGACAAACACACAGCAAAACACCCCACAGCACCACACTCTGACAAACACACAGCAAAACACCCCACCACACCACACTCTGACAAACACACAGCAAAACACCCCACCACACCACACTCTGACAAACACACACAGCAAAACACCCCACCACACCACACTCTGACAAACACACAGCAAAACACCCCACAGCACCACACACTGACAAACACACAGCAAAACACCCCACCACACCACACTCTGACAAACACACAGCAAAACACCCCACCACACCACACTCTGACAAACACACAGCAAAACACCCCACAGCACCACACTCTGACAAACACACAGCAAAACACCCCACCACACCACACTCTGACAAACACACACAGCAAAACACCCCACCACACCACACTCTGACAAACACACAGCAAAACACCCCACCACACCACACTCTGACAAACACACACAGCAAAACACCCCACCACACCACACTCTGACAAACACACAGCAAAACACCCCACCACACCACACTCTGACAAACACACAGCAAAACACCCCACCACACCACACTCTGACAAACACACACAGCAAAACACCCCACCACACCACACTCTGACAAACACACAGCAAAACACCCCACAGCACCACACTCTGACAAACACACACAGCAAAACACCCCACCACACCACACTCTGACAAACACACACAGCAAAACACCCCACCACACCACACTCTGACAAACACACAGCAAAACACCCCACAGCACCACACTCTGACAAACACACAGCAAAACACCCCACAGCACCACACTCTGACAAACACACAGCAAAACACCCCACAGCACCACACACTGACAAACACACACAGCAAAACACCCCACCACACCACACTCTGACAAACACACACAGCAAAACACCCCACCACACCACACTCTGACAAACACACAGCAAAACACCCCACCACACCACACTCTGACAAACACACAGCAAAACACCCCACAGCACCACACACTGACAAACACACACAGCAAAACACCCCACCACACCACACTCTGACAAACACACAGCAAAACACCCCACAGCACCACACTCTGACAAACACACAGCAAAACACCCCACAGCACCACACACTGACAAACACACACAGCAAAACACCCCACCACACCACACTCTGACAAACACACACAGCAAAACACCCCACCACACCACACTCTGACAAACACACAGCAAAACACCCCACCACACCACACTCTGACAAACACACACAGCAAAACACCCCACCACACCACACTCTGACAAACACACAGCAAAACACCCCACCACACCACACTCTGACAAACACACAGCAAAACACCCCACCACACCACACTCTGACAAACACACACAGCAAAACACCCCACCACACCACACTCTGACAAACACACAGCAAAACACCCCACCACACCACACTCTGACAAACACACAGCAAAACACCCCACAGCACCACACTCTGACAAACACACAGCAAAACACCCCACCACACCACACTCTGACAAACACACAGCAAAACACCCCACAGCACCACACTCTGACAAACACACAGCAAAACACCCCACAGCACCACACTCTGACAAACACACAGCAAAACACCCCACCACACCACACTCTGACAAACACACACAGCAAAACACCCCACAGCACCACACTCTGACAAACACACAGCAAAACACCCCACCACACCACACTCTGACAAACACACACAGCAAAACACCCCACCACACCACACTCTGACAAACACACACAGCAAAACACCCCACCACACCACACTCTGACAAACACACAGCAAAACACCCCACAGCACCACACTCTGACAAACACACAGCAAAACACCCCACCACACCACACTCTGACAAACACACACAGCAAAACACCCCACCACACCACACTCTGACAAACACACAGCAAAACACCCCACCACACCACACTCTGACAAACACACAGCAAAACACCCCACCACACCACACTCTGACAAACACACAGCAAAACACCCCACCACACCACACTCTGACAAACACACAGCAAAACACCCCACAGCACCACACTCTGACAAACACACACAGCAAAACACCCCACCACACCACACTCTGACAAACACACAGCAGAACACCCCACCACACCACACTCTGACAAACACACAGCAAAACACCCCACCACACCACACTCTGACAAACACACACAGCAAAACACCCCACCACACCACACTCTGACAAACACACACAGCAAAACACCCCACCACACCACACTCTGACAAACACACACAGCAAAACACCCCACCACACCACACTCTGACAAACACACAGCAAAACAGTCCCACAGCCGAGAAGAGGTGAAGGACTTCCATAGGAGCAGACAGCCGGCGATACCACGATGCCAGCGGCCTGTTCCTCTCAGGCCTGACGCCATTTTATCTGACTACAGGTAGAACTGGGAGGGGAAGGTATTTGCAGATATGGGAATACGTGTTCTACCTGCCACTGAATCTTCACAGGACAGCTGCAGACTTTAATACAAGTGATTTACCGATTCCACATAATTAGAATGCTTTTGCTCAGCTTCCTGAATAGTCCATTTGATATCACCCAACTTAACTTATTTCTGCTTTGCAGAATCCCATCTTTAATTAATGCTGAAAGAACGCCAGAGTTCCTTCCATCCATAATGCAACTCATGTAAAGGGACAGCGGCCTCGTTCAGAGGCTCCTGGGCTGCTGTGGCGCATTCTCTGATGGCACTGATCAGTCCGGAACTGGCTCCCTAACTCTGCTGTGCTGAACCTCAGCAGAAGGCCGCATTCTGAGCTGGGGGACTGGTTACCCAAAACAATAAGATGCGAACGTGCACCCAGATCAGACATTTATTACTGTATTCATTTCTCAGAGCCCCAGGGCAAGGTTCCCTGAGAGCAGGAAGGCATGGCTTCTGCAAGGTCTCAGGACAAGACAGAGCATGTCAAGTTCGGAAAGTGGTGGAGGCTTGTGCTCAGCGAATTACCCACAGGAGTAAGGGAACTGCCTCGCACAGACGGCAGTGCGGTGTCCGTTCACACACACACACTGCGTTCCCCTCACACTGAAATCTTCAGAGTGGTGCAGTTCAGAGCACAATGGAGGATCTCTTTGCAGCAGATCCTACATGCTCTTTGGCTGCTCTATTTGCCTTTGACTGGCCCCAGTCAAGAAAGGACAGTTTTAAACCAAATCAGGACCAGTGTCCTCCTTGCTCTTCTCTTCGGCAAAATTTGCAGCTTCATTCGAAGATCTTTATCACATTATCATGAAAAGTGAGCCACTACAGAGCAGAATGGGTTTATGTCATGTACCGAAAAAATGTTTAAAACTTATGGTTTGTAACCTTAACAATTTTCTTCAACAGCTGATTCAGAAAACAAAATACTACCATATGTTTGTTTCAGCCATATTTGATATTGATATTTCTGCCCATTTCTTACATTTATGTTCATTTCACTTGCTTCTTAAATTATTGTATGGATAATTATCAACAAATAAGTGACTGTTAACGACTCTCAGAATCTTCTGGCACAGAAGATTTTATCTTTTTATCATAGAACATTATTTTATCAATAATGTGAAAATATAATTCTGCACATTCCTTCGTCTTTTTTACGTGTCATTGACTGTGCGAAAGTAGTTACTATAATTGTAAGATGTTTAATGAATAAAAGGGAGATTGAAATTTGATTTTGATTGCCGCAATTTCGTACACTTAATTAATAACTCTTTAAAAAGAGCTTTGTGGCTGCGTTATTGATTTTGATATTATTACAAAAGTCGTGGGGTAGCAGGATCTTTCATTTAAAACTGCTGCCTCTCCTTCATGACAATAAAACACAACCGCAGTGTTGTGGGCTGTGTGGAGGACTCCCCCTGAGGCTGTACTGATGCCAATAACAATCCTACTGCTCACTTCGACTCTCTGCTGCAACAGCGCAGCTCCCGAGAGAGCAGGGGAATGGCACCTGCCACAGAACCACACGGAAACTCTGTAAAAGTGCATTTAGGAAGCACCTCTTTAGCCAAAGGGTGGTAGGAGTGTGGAACAAGCTACCCAGCCAGCTTGCTGAAGTTGCTACCCTGGCTTCTTTTCAGAAACAGCTGGATGAGATCCTGAGATTGATTAACTACTATCTACCAAGCTGGCTAGAGAGGCCAAGTGGCCTCCTGTTTGAACGTAACGGCAGAGGCCTGGTGCTCAGCATCACAGAGATGACAGCAAGCCACCTGTCTACAGAGACCACACTCAGCTTCCCAAGCTGTCCTGGGAAGCACCAAACAAGAACACAGGTTCTAATCTTTTTCTTGTTGTTATTAAAGAAGTTAAACTTTAAACCTCGTATCGCCGGAAACAAGAGAAACTCAGAACAAAAAACGAAGAATTCAGAAATGTGCACGTCTGACCTTTGACCCATCGTCATTCCATTGGGGTGCAGAGGAAGCAGACCCCAGGTCTCGCTTGGAAAATAAACAAACAGGGTCAGTTTATCGCCACTGTGATTACAGGCTGAGCAATCACTTACCACCGGACCACGTTTTTCTACACACAAGTCTACTGCACAACTCACAAACCTGGGTCCAAGTGTGAGTTTAATTAGAAGGACTTATCAGCCATTGCTGCACGTGGATCGAAGACCAGGGAACTCACCCAGATGTCCCAGTTTCATGACCAGAAACTTCCACCATTGCCCTTCAGGTCACAGTTTCCACTTGCCGTTATCAGGAAGACTTGTTTCACTGAAACCAAGGGCCAACTGGCACCTGGAGCCCATGGCTGATAAGACAACACACGACTGCGCTGTCTGTGATTCTGTGGTGATCAGTCCTACTGCCACCCTCTCCAAATTACAAAAACCGGGTAATTATAGTTCCAGGAGATTCTGGAGACAAGGCAACACTTCACACTATCTCCTTCATCTTCTGGAGAGCACTAGCCAGGATCTCTATAGAGAACATTCAGGAAAAAATCTTGCTCTCGCTGAAATACATCTTGCTTCACAGGAAATCCATTTCCTTCACACAAATACGATGTCCG
Source organism: Lepisosteus platostomus (assembly GCF_059453375.1). Lineage (NCBI taxonomy): Eukaryota > Metazoa > Chordata > Actinopteri > Semionotiformes > Lepisosteidae > Lepisosteus > Lepisosteus platostomus. The sequence continues at coordinate 44,486,388 of NC_142623.1, read as the reverse complement.
ACTTATCTGTCTTGACATGTTGGAGTATTGACAGAACCACATAATGAAAACACCAAGGTTTTCTACAGTAGGTAATTAATGATATGGTCTTTATGGTTACAATTTGTAACATTGGCCAGTAAAAGATGTTTGTTCTAAATTAAATTGCAACATTTTTTTCATTTCCTTTTTAATTAAAAGTTTATTTCCTTCAAAATGTGACTGATTTCAAATATAAAAACTAAGCCTTTATATCAAAATATAAAAACTAACCCTGATCTCCCACACCTGATCATTTGCTTATCAACAATATCATAGAAATTGTAGATTTCAGATTCACAATAAATGCCAGGACACAGCTCTGGGAATCTACTTCAGAAGGATTTGATTGTTAAAATGAAGAAATAATGTCCCATTTTTCTTAACACAAGTTATCTTGCAAGTTCTGGGCTTTCAGCTGTTTCTCAAAACTTGGAGGCTAGTCAATTTTTGCACATTCTCATCAGAGAATTTGTTAATTCAATATCTTGGCACCCACAAAAATACCATCACCTCTTTTTAAATGCCAACAAAACAAATGGTCATGGCCAAGACGTGCAGAGACAACAGAAACTTTGTTTTTCACTCAAAAAAACAAATACACCACCTGACGGTATTTAATATTTTACTACTGCATGTTCTATGAATATAGTTGTAATTGTTGAGATATACACAAAATCTAGGACAGGTAGCCTTAATGAAAACATTTTTTTTTCACTTTCATCATAAATGTAATTCCTAGTTATGCTGTTAACTCAACTTTAAAGATCAGGCTACTAAGGCAAACCTTGAATCGAGCTAAAACCTGAACTCACCTTAGTTGAAATCCTGCCTAATAATTGCATCAGTGTGAGATGGTAACAAATATTTCACAAAATACAGAACAACCACAATTTACAAGGCAAGAGAAAGGCAATAGATCACAGCTCAGGCATTACCCAAACAAAGGCTGTGTCAAAGTTTGAGTAATGTAGATCGTTTTTATCCTTTTCACAAGCAGACCCCTTGTTTTTTTCCAGTGCCCTGACCGAACTGGGGTCTGAGCGCAGACACGTGCGCAGAACTTGAAGCTAGCTCAGATGAGGAGTCTGCACCACGCGCCTGGACACCTGGTCCTCCAGATGACTTTCCAACGGGCAGATGGACAGCCCATGCTCCTCTCTGCCTTCGCTCACTGCTCTATGCCAAGCGTAAACAATCTTTCGGATAAAAAAATATAAATCTGAAGGATTTTTAGAAACAAAGCCCCTCGGCTGGGAAAAGGGAAAGGCGTGTTTCTACCGACTGGGACACGGGGGGGGACCGATTCCGGTGCCGAGCCTCTGGGGACCTGGCCGCCCGGGCGTGTTCCTTACCTCCAGGGCCGCAGAAGGCTTCTTTTTAAGTTCCTCGCATTTTCGGAATTTACAAATCTGGTGGCCCGTTTTTCGGTTCCGACAACTGCTGCACTGCTCGCAGTTTATCCGCCGGCGGCAGGGAGGGCACATCCCACATCTTTTCCTTTTCTTTTTCCCCGAATTAATGGCAGATGCCAACTCATTCTGCATGGGGTACTCTGCCAAGCTGGCCATGTGCAGCGCACTGTCTGCCAGGAAGACCCCAGCAGGCGTCATGATGAACAGGCCGGGATTGAAAGGAAAGCCGCCCATGTAAGGAAAGTCAGCGGGGCTGCTCATGGCCTCCGTGGCAGACACAGCCTCGATGTCGCTGATGCCGGGCCCCTGCTCGTTCGGCAGCAGGACGTGCTCCACCCCTGCCCTCTTGAGGAGCTCGGCCGTCTGAGCGAAATTCAGACCGTTCTGTCCTTCGGAACCTGTTTCCGACGGCCTGTCGGTCTTGTTGGAAGGCTGGGAGGCGGTTTTGTGCGCTGAGGAGGTAGTGTTGCTCTTGGCCTCGCCCCCGGTGCCCGCCGCCATGCCATTCTGCAGCAGTCCATTCACAGACCCCGAACTGCCCGCCGTGGAATACTGAGACAGCGTGCGAGACTTCTTAAGACTTTTACTCAAAGGTTCGCTAATTATACCACTCTTGTTCCTTCTCTCTGTGACGGGGGGCTGTGCGTCCTCACTGCTGCTTCTGTCCAAGGCATCGGGCTTTTGGTTTTCTTCTTGATGTCTGCTAGACATGTTACGACAGTCAGGGCGAGCAACTTCAAAGCGCAGGTGAAACAATGGCGGCTATCGACGGATCACCCTTCAAAACTCCCAGCGAGCCTCTGACTGCACCTTAAATCTCCGACATCCGCAGCATCCTTTATGTGAGGAACTGAAAGCTGAAAAATGCAAAAGACAGAAGAGAAAGGCCTTTAGTGCCCTGTCGAAGAAGACCAGCGTTTCTGAAAACGTAGCAACAAGCCGAGTTCATTACGCTGTTCTAGCAGACAGTGGGGCTGTTTGTCGTAGAGCATGTCAGTTCAAGTGAAAGAAGCTAAAAAGAAAATGTGACCATGACTAAAGTTTGGCAACTAATCTTCAGATCAACATCTGATATGGAGTAACATCATGCTCTTCAGCACACCAGATGGAAATGTAGCAAATTTTCTGTGTGTGTTAGACAAACGTTTCTGCGCGGAAAACAACTCACAATTTTTATCTCCATAACACCAGGCCTGCACTACTACTGAGAAAAAAACTACAGGTTGGGAATATTGAGGCTTGTTGTCTTTTATGGGGGAATTTCAAAGTTAGAATTGATTTTGTAAAAGGAAATGAAATAAATGCTACAACCAGAATCCCATAGTCCAGCTGCGTGTCTCCAACATACAACAAGGACAAGGACATCACAACAAGGATACTAATAAAAGCACACTATTCTGTAAGGATAAAACATGCATTTATACACCACATTTTCTGTGCACTTACATTCGAACTCCTGTAGGTTCACAAACTGATATGTAGCAACGACCTCCAAGTAACACAACTGTGACTCTGGCTGTCACGTGACCTGGCTGCGCTCGGCTCCCAACAGCTGCAGCAAGAATACAGGCTGACAGAATCTGCACACACACACACACACACACACACACACACACACACACACACACACACACACACGTCCCCTCAACACTTCACCTGCTCAAAGACTGGAGGAAGATGAGAGATGCAACCCAATTAAACCCACATTAAGTTCCGTTAAAATAGCTTACAGACTCGTGTGAAACAAAACCCACAGCACTGCTGGCCATTTTGGACAACCCCTGCTGCAACAGGTGTGCAACAAGGGCACTGAGCTCCAAAACTCTCCAAATACAAGTACCTGAGAGGTGGTCAAGCAGCAAGTATTGGCTCAGACTGCAGCAAGCAAACCAGACTGACACTGCTGAACACTGGACTGCCGTGAATGAATGGCATGAATGCACAGGAATGCACATTTTCTTTATCCCGAGTGCCAAAAGTGTCCTTTGCACTTGCCTCTACTATACCAAATCATCTGTTAACCCTCTGCACTCGGCTTCCAGCAGCCGGCCTGGTGGCTGACCGGCTGCAGGGCTTCATTTGCACGGGTGCGAGGTTTGTGAGCTCGCTGCACTCCCCTCCAGCCTCCAGTCACTTCTCCAAACGCCTGGCACTCTGAGGAGCAGCTCCGCGGTCTGGACAGAAAATGGCCCCCACCTCTGCAGCCACACTGACTTCACACACAGAAACCAGACCCTGCAGTTTCCAAGCTCCCGGAAAGTCACTGCACGCAGGGAAAAAGCAGGAGCCAAACACTCAGTTCAACACGTTCCACCTCGCTTTCTGAAACACATTAGGACCGATCAGCCACACACATGCTCGGTCAGGAACATCTAGAAGTAAAGCTCAAGGGCTCAAGCTCAGGAAAGAGGCTCTTTCTTTAAAGACACAAGAAGAGCAGAAGACAAGATGAGCGAATATGAAAGACATTTTTAGGATGCTTTCTTAAGCATTTTGTCAGGCCCTGTTCACTGGTGAAGTTTTAGGAGTTTACCAAACTCTGACTAGTTATAAGATAGATAGATAAGACTTCCTCAATTTCCCTTCGGGATCAATAAAATTATAAGCAGAAACCTTGAGCTCGGAAGGAAAAGAAGAATTAGCTCCTATTCCACAAGCATGTGTTATGCTGAGTGTCTTATGTGTTTATTGGCTTTAATACTTTGGTTCATTTAGGGATAACTTAGTGACTTAGTTGTACCTGAAAAAAATAAGTATTTTACTAAATTGGGAGAGAACCTTCACACATACAACTCTATGTTTCTGAGAGCTATACCTTATAAACACCTTATAAAACCTGTAGTTATAGACCTTGTTGCTCTAACACACCTACTTGGGTGTAAATATTATCCCAGAGTAATTCTACAGATAAAATTTTTCAATCTTTCAATAACATGTACTAAGATCATAAGAAAGGTTACTAACAAGAGAAAGCATTTCAGCTCCTCCAGCTCATTCGGTAGGGAATAGATCCCAGGATTTCATTCAGCTGTTTCTTGAGGGAAGCCGAGGTACCGGCTTCAACAACACAGCTGGGTAGCTTGTTCCAGACTCCCACAACCCTTTGGATAAAGAAGCACCTTTCTCCTCTGTTTTAAAAGCACATCAACCTACTTTCCCCTTGTGCCCCCTGGTTTGCGTTTGACTCCTTACTTCAAAGAAAAACTGGCGGTACTTGACGCACCACAAGGATTCTCTCCGAATACCCCTTTGATAAAGATCTACAATGATCCCAAACTCATACGTATCTGTTCTATTCTATCTATGAGGCTAAGAAAATATTTTTTCTCCTTTCTTGTTAAAAAAGGGTGTTAAAATTTTTGCTGGAAATCATCCTACATGATAAAGGTGGCATGTCACGCCTGTGTGAAACCACCCATGCAGTGTCTTTGGTAATAACAGGAGGCAGGTTTTTATTATTCAGCTGACCACACATGGACACAGAAGGTTTGGCCTCAGCCTGTGTGTGTGTGTGTGCCTGCGTGCGTGCGTGTTGTGCAAGTGTGAATCCCAGTACAAAGGCTTTATTCACAGGCTAACGTGCTCTGGCTCGGCCTCCCTGTTAATAAACACTGCACTAGGGGCAGCTTTTCGCAGAGACTCTTCAGATAAAAACACTGTGCAAGATCACGGGCACGGTAGCTCCAGCACTACCCAGCAGCGTTCTCCTCGCCGTATCTGAACTGGAACAAGCCTCCTAATCCTGACACAGAAACATGTATTTGGCATTTCAGAGCAGCCATGCGCCAGCGTTTCTGGGCTGCAGCTGAGAGAGGTCAGGCTTCACATCACACATACCAATTGCGTTGTTTTTCCATCTTCAATTTCCATGCAACAGTGCCATAGTGACCAGCCTGGCGAGCTAACCTGCTACAGAGAGGCGGCAGCTGTGTTCAGTTCGCCACCAAATCACACGGAAGCAAGTCCAGCTCCAAAATTACAGCATTTTACCCAACAGGAGGCACATGTTTGCAGGGAGGGTTGTGGGAGTGTGGAACAAGCTGCCCAGCCGTGCCGTGGGAGCAGATAACCTGGCCTCTGTGAAGGACACGCCGACACAGACAGATGGGCCGAGTGCCTCCTCTCGGGGGCAAACTAATCTTACGTTTAGGGTCTCCAGCAAAGCAACAGCTGAGGCTTTGTGACCCCATCAGCTGTGCACACACCGACTCCCATCACAAAGGGGACGTGGCGCCAGCGTACAGGACCTGGCAGAGACGCTGTCGGGCCAGGACTGCGGTTTGTGAGCCCGAAACATCTCAGACCTGCTGTAGCTCCACACAGGGAGCCTCAGAGCCTCCGATTACTAAAAAGCACACAACAAGTGGCACACAACGAGGAGCAGCCGAAGCAGACTTTCAAGGGTTTGCCGCCGTTAGGCTCCTTGACGTCCTGTGCTCTCCTGCAACCTGGAATTGCTCAGGTGTCCTCAGAGGCTGGTTCTGCTCCCACCCAGCCAGTCACACCTGTGACACCATATAGAAGCGCTAGGAGCCGTTTACTGATGCTGTGTTGAGTAAGTTAAGCAGTAAACATCTTTCCTTTGCTTCATTCTTAACTCCAATTGCTAAACCTTGTTTGCCTTTTCATTTTTGGCCTCATCCTGATACGAATATCTAACAGCAGTACTAGAGAGAAAAAGTAATCCTAGGTTTAAGACAAAGTAACAATACGGAGAGAGGCATCATCCAGTTGTGTTAGGGCTGCAGCTGGCTGTGGATGCCTAGTTTCATACAGAAACAGCAATGACTCTCTGGAGTGGGGTCTGTCACTGGGCATCTGTCTCTCAGGTGCTGGGTTACACAATTACCCGAAAGATAAGCTACACAGGTACTGCTGAGACTGAAATTTGCTATTTATATCTCAAAGAATTAGGCCACAGTTTGTCCCCAATTGACATTTCATCTCAGATTTTACACAGATCTATTTTCCATGCAATGTTTTTTCCCCATCAGCAACAACCGCTCAATCCAGCACAAGTGCACCTCCCCCTACTCACAATAGGCCAAGACGCAGGGGGCGCTGTACACCAGAGCTGATTCGAACCCAGGACCAGGGCTCTCAGCCGCACCAGCTCTCAGCTGGCCAAGACTCAGACCCGCAGTGTCTGGACTAGAGGGCTGAGCCAGCACTCCGAAAAAGCACACATTCTGGTGAGGAGCCCCTCTCTCTTCATAGTCTGCCCGGGTCTCCTCTGCTTGTCTTTTCTACACATGAGTCACCAAAATATTTGACAGCAAATTTAATCGCGGCCATAATATCTACCCCGAAACACAACAATAAGCATCAACAGAAATGCACTTTCGTTAAACTGCAGTTGTGCACCAATGTTTTCCCTAAAACTTTCAAATCCTGAAAAGAAAATGAATTCCATTTACAATCTCTATCTAAAAATTGTGTCAGGCCTCCCACATCTTACTCATAAAAATGATCTTTACTTCAGGTGTTCACTGCCGAACACTGGTTTGCCCAAGAAGTGGCAGGACCTTACCAGCAAAGCCCATCCTGCAGGCCAAGGCTTCGCCACTGTCCCCTGTCCAGTCCCCTGTCCCCTGTCCCCTGTCCCCTGTCCTGCACTCAAGGTCACTGGCAACAAAGCCCCAGTTCCCTCCTGCCTCTAGCACAGCGAGAGCCTTCTCCTCTACTTCCCACACTTGAAAACCCTCTCAGGGCAACTCTCAGATCGCTGGCCCTTCTCGAGAGACACATGGAAACCAAGACACAGGCTCGGCCTTATATGGGAAACAAAGGAAGAAAAACACAGACAGTGTGTGGAGATTGGAAGGCCAAAATTAGTGGGAGGTAAAGCTTCAAAGGCAGGCTTCCAGCCCCGCGTTCTTGCTGGGCAGCAGAGCCTGCAGCACAGGCAGGAAGGTGGCGTGGGCTTTGTTTGCTCTGCGCCCGGCCCCATGAGCCGCTCTGCTCTCTCGAGCGTTTCACTCGGACCTCAGATCCGCCCACACCGGCCCGGCCCCGTCCTCAGACAGGTGGCCCCCAGAGCGTTTCAGAGCAGGTGTGAGCAAAGGCAGAGCACTGCCTGCAGGCCGGGCTCCAGCGATCGTGTCCCCAGCACGGAACTGCGTGATTCACGCAACTTCAGAAATCCGCGAAAGAGGCGTGGGCACATGCATTGCTTTTTCATTTCTCTTGCATCGTTAAATTCCATTTTTGAGGTCTTCCATTTAGTCCCAATAGAGGACTATCTCAACTTCAGATATCCCCATAAATGTGGTGAACTGCCAAAGATCACAGATTGCCTAAATCCCAAGTTTTCAGGATAAATAAGAGTTAGAGAGGCCACGTTATACAACAGCTTCTGTGCATGTGCATACTGCATACACCAGTAACTTCAGAGCAAAATAAATAATTCTGTATTTTCCTCCTTGCATTTATGTCTTTTCATCCTAAAGGGCACCCAAGCCCTTTACACACGGAGTCTGAGGAGCAGCGTGGGACCAGAGGACAGTCACCATGAGCGCACACACACCTGAGACAAGATGCACTGGGAGATGACAAAGTTGCAATAGATTTTTTTTAAAACAAAAAGTAAATAACACTTAAGAAGTGAAAAACAGCAGAAAATCAGGTCAACGCTAATCAGTTTTTATTGTGTAAAGCGTCTTTGCATTACAGGCACTAAACCCAAGAGCTTAATCAAAATACGATCGCTCTCCGGCGAGCAGAAGGCATTGGCGGCCCCGGTGAAACATGGCGGCGCGGACAGTCTCACACCGCATTAGCGGCAGCCTGACGTGTCACCACGGGCGCTGGACACCCTGGTCCAGCCTCTCCCGCCGGACCGGGGCCCACGGTGCTTGGCGCCGCGCTTGGCATTTCAGCGGCACAACGAACCGGCACACCCCGTCCCGCTGGACCCGAGCTCTGCTCTCCTGGGGGGGCGAGGGCCCGGATACGAAGTTCTCACGCAAGAAGCAACCCAGCCGAAACACTCGTGGCAACAGTTTGACACGAAAGGCTATGAGTGAGAGCACAACACAAATAGAGAGCGGGGCAGGCTGACGGTCTCCAACAACTGGTAGGAACCGCGTGATAAATATAGTCCTGCAGCGAAGGCTACGGAGTGACCCACTGACAAGAGCTGACCTGGAGCACAATTCAGTCATCTGAAGTCCCGACATGTGACCCAGCTGGGACCAGTCTGGATAGCGGGGTCTAGCAGAGCACGGATAACGTAACAGTGCATCTCATCTGTCGTCCTCTCGCTCGTATTGTTTCGCGAAATAAAGTTGTTCTCTCGGCAGTCTTCACAGAACGGCGACGGCACCAGCAATAAAAATAAAACGCGCAGTTATCCGGAGTTGGGAATTTGTAATTACAGGTTTCAGGCGGAAGGGGCCCGGCGCTTCCAGGGATCAGCAGCCGGGACTGGAAGTTGCTTCTCGCCGTCTCTTGGGAGACTTGCGAGACTGGATATTTATTAGTTCAGGTATTGCAGACACGGCTGCTTCTCTTCAGAATCGCATCAAATAATCTCAGCGGCTCCGGCGCCAGTGAGGGCATGTTTTTAAATACCCCTATAACAATAATAAAGAATAAGTACCCCCCGCTCATTGAGCGCAGACAAATCATCCTCGTTCTAAAGGGGAAAAAAAAATCTCGCAATCGAAAAGTATGATCGTGACACCTAATTGCGACCACACACACGCCACATTCACACGCACACACACACAAGCGGCGTCGCCAGTCCCGGATTGCGGCATTAACGAGGGGTCGCAGTAAATCCTGGTACACGGTCTGACCGGTGCTCCGCGCTACACACACACACAGAGAGAGAGAAGGGCTCGGTTCGCCACTTCGAACAATGAAAACGACACCCGATACACTAAAACTAAATCAAAGTGATCAGACCATTAGATTGCGGAAAACGAAAGAGCATTTGGGTTTCCGAGCAGACGTACGCTGCCTGTAATGCACAAGTTCCTCTCCGACAGAGCGCTCACAAACCCACTTTTCAAACTTATGAATAAATATGTATTCCTCTAACGTTATTAACCTCATGCCCACTCGCCTTTCCCTCCAGAGCCCCGGAAAAGACCGTCAAGTTTGTAGCGGCGCAAGGCACGAACCGAAGATCGAAACTTACATTTTTACTCCGCAGTTGGGGAAAAATAGGGAGCGAGTGTCACATCTCCGTCCCCCGATGTTACCGTCGCCGCCGATCAAAGAAACATAATTCCCAAATTACCACGCGCTCAGCCCCACTCCGCGCGTGCTTCCAGCTAGCTACAGCTCCTCGTCACTCACGCATCAGGTATGTACACGCTCGGCAGCTGTGCGAAATTTTATTTCACATTAAAGGAGCAAAAAAATACCTTTTGTCTAGACTCAGTGATCTGAAACCAGTATGTCTGCAGTGCCCGGCTAATATCTGCAGTACCACGTTTTTTTTGGCCAAGGAAAAGCATTATCCCGGACTGCCTGAAAACTTGATCGTTAGGAAGATGACATCCCAACTTTGAGCAGACTTCAACAAACTATGAATCCCCCCTTCGATGTATCTGCATATTTGCAAACACAGGCCCTTTCTTTCGCACCTACCAAAGGCGATCCGAGCGGAGGGGAGGGACGCGCCAGTCCAGCCTGCCTCTCTCAGCTGCAGATACGGAGACGGGTGTCAAAAAGACGGGAAAAATCAAATTCTCACCCGGCAGAAATATTTAAACCCTCGCCCAAAATAAACGCGAGGGATCCGGAATGTTAAATAAGTGTAAAACGCAGTTCTCGGAGGCGAGCGAGTGCGCTCCAACCTTTCGATTCTCACAAACCCACCTCTACATCCCTGATCGCTCGGGAAGAACATGCAAACACATTTCATAGATTTTTGGAGCTTCACGTAAAAACCGAAGTGGACTTTCCGCCGAGGGAGAAAAATGAATCTTGCGAACATGTTCTTTGAAGAGAAGAGTCGCGCTGTTGACTGGGGGGTGGTCACCGTCCGGCCTGCGTGTCCTTTTAAAACAGATTTTCATTAAGAAGGCTGACCAGAGGCGGGAGGCTGTGCCCGCTGCATATTTGTAGCCGGCGATGGCTGCCATGCTGTTCAGTGTTTACTCTGATATGATTTCTTTAAGATAGCAGGTTCACTCGTCATACCTCTTTAAGAAAGAACTTGAATTTAACACGTTCGTGCTTACTAAGAACTTCAGCCTGTCTGGAAGAGATGCGGTCTCTCTTACTGTAATAAGTTGAGTGATTATACTAAACATTTAAATCGCCTATTCACGACAGTGCAAACGCTAATAAACGTCTGTCATTTTGGGACGGCACCGGTAGTGTTGCTAGTGGCAGTTTCATCATAATTTAGGGTTGTATACAGCGAGTCTTCAAGTATGACAGTGTGCTGACATTACAGAAAACTCCGTGTGTCTGAGGCTGGGGATTTGGATGGGCTCTTATATTTGCGTGCCACCTACATTAGAAAGGTGACTATAATATTTCAGCACTTCTCCTTTTGAAATCGTCTGAATTGAACGGCGGCCCCGCAAAAATCGTTAGAAAAGTACCTGCAGAGAGAATCGCTCCCTGCTACCTAACGCACTGCCGCAGGGACAGGTTTTTTTTTAATAATTAGGCTTCAGAAATAATTACAAAATAACTGGAATCTGCTCAGATGGATGGATTACAGCTCGAACTGAAAATTAGTTTTTTTTTTACGCGGACAGATATCATATACGTGTGGTCACAATTTTCTGGGCTCACTTTTAAACTGCACGATATGAGCACATGCAGAGGTAATCTTCAGACAGCGGGCGCTACATCACCGTAGTCCACATCGGTCACTCTGTATCATATTTAGGTCGGTGTAAAATACTTCCTGGGGGGCAACGACATTGTGTGAAGGCGATGTCACATTCTATATATTTGTAAGCGGCACCAGGGCAATAACCGTAATGAACCTTTGTGTCGCTGGCTGAGCGGCGACTCAAATCAATGCGATTAGGAGTAATGCACATTATAATAAATGACATAGTTTGTTTTTTAAAAAAATGCCTCAACGCGAAGCGGTCGCGCTGTCTGGCGTGTGGGGACGTTTTCCACGCAGGGTGCGCGGCGCCCAGAGTCAGGCGTTGGTCAGCGGCGGCCGCAGGCGCGGAGAACGCGGCTCCCCTGCCCTCCGAAAGCGCAGTCCAGTCCACCTCTTCCTAGTGTCCTGTCTGCTGGCAGGCAGCCAGCTGAAGTGTGTGGAAATGACACTGCCAGGGCGGCAGAGATTTTCCTTCATTTCTCTCCTTCCCGATCGCAGACAGGCTGACATTGGCTGGAAAGTGGAGCAGCTCGTCAGGGACAATCAATGAGAATCGATCGAGCTGCACAAGCAGGGGCTCCAGGCTGGAAAATAACACAGCAGCCAGGCTACACACAGACCCGCACACACACACACACTCTCTCTCTCCCTAACGGAGATATTAATCTCCTACTTCCCGGCTCCGCGCTGTACTCCTTAGGTTTTCTTCCTCATGTGACAATGTTACTCTCACACCTTGTTTGTATTTTACATACGTGCCAGCAAACACGCTATCACAAAGTGCGCCTGTCCCTGGCCGCCAGTGCTATTGCCAAAATTACTCGCAGCTACCCCTAAAAAAAAACGGACTTTGGATAAATTGCGAAAACAGATATTGAAGTGGACGATGCGGAGATAAGCTCTAAAAAAAACCCCACCAAAGCATCAATCACCCTGATCCGGTGAGCCGGACGTGGCGTCGTTTGATCTCTCCAAGTCAACTTCATTTGAATATCGGCCGCTTTGCTGCGACCCGTGTCGAGTTACAAAGTGGTTTTCGAGCCAGGAGCTGTACAGTGTGCAGAAAATTCACCGAGCAAGACGACGCTTGGAAAGAAGATCTGTAATCGCAATTAGAACTGAGACCAGCTACACAGTCGTGATGGCAGCTGCGCCCGCTTCACTTGAACTAGTTAGAATACCAGTTTGAATATGCACACCCAATGCATTTCCAATTGGGAAAGAGTTTGCGATAACAGGCTTAGCCGACGATGAAACGGCTAAGCACGCAGACAGACGGGTCAGTTTCTCGTCTGAACAAGCAGAGCGCAGCACTCGCCGCCCGTCCGCCCGTCGGTCCGCCCGCCAGCGCGGTCGCTGAACGTGAGAAGGCGCGCCGAGCTCCGCTCCGAGGGGCTGTTACTGCGCGCAGCAGCTCCCAGCGCGGAGCACCTCAGGTCTCCGTCTCCTGTGTCGTTCAGTTATATTTAATCACACGCCGAAAAGGTGCCAGTTTTGAAAGCAAGAGTTTGCATGTGTGTTTGAGATATTTTCCATTACATTTCACCGTCAAAATTGATATATCATTAAAAAAAACACCCCAGATCATCTCGGCGTCTGCTAAGACCAAAGACGATTCTCTGCAACCGAGTACAGGTGCTTACTTCCTAGGGTCAGGGATAGGCTTAGGGTTAGAGCTTACTCATGCTCATATCTATACCGATATCATGTCTCATATCTCACGCTTTTTCATATCTAGTTGGACCCCAATAATGAATACGCAAGCCACAAGTTGCACTTCAGAAAGTGTTTCGTTTGTGGTCAGTTCCCTAGAGATCATTTTGACTTGGAAAACTCTTGTTGGGCAAAATCTGCAGAATGACTTAGTGAGACAACGTGCTGATGTTTTATTAGGCAGACACATAGTGAGGTCACACAGGCGCTGGATCTGTTTGGATCTGGATGTGTGGGGTCTGGGTGTGGAACTTTGTCTGTGGCTGAAGATCAATGGGAAACATTAATCATGAGGCCCAGGACTCAACTATTATCACTGTTAATTCCTCCAGAAGACTGCTATATCCAAGGTGACTTAAATAAGATAATCAATATTTGTGCAAATAGGTATGAGAGTATCATTAAGTCATAAAGACAGACAATATTATCATGGTTCATAATTCATGGTAAACATATGCAGCCAGAAGAGATCAAGGATGAAGAAATCCTTTCTTTGCACAGAGAGCTATGATCAATCTCTGTTCCTTTGACGTTTTTATATTTTTCATTGCTTTTTTGTTTTTAGTTTTCAAGATCTTTGGTCTTTTTAGTTTATTGATAGAGTCATTATTTAATATGTCAGGAAAAAATATATATTTTTGGTATAATATGTGCCCACACAACATGAGTAGCAGCACGATTTGTTTCACCACTTTGTATATCAAACACCCTGTTTTTCCCAGGAGCTCTCCGAGAGACCATCTCAGTTGGGTTTCCTGCACATTGCTCTGCTGTGTGTGAGCGCCGTCTGCACAGTGATGTGTAGCAGTGTGGCTCCATGTCCACTAAAGCACATCACAGTCCTTCAGCTTCCTTCACATCCCTTGATTCACATGGAGCTGAGAGCTGAAGGCACGGACAGCCAGTGAGAACTACAGCCTCTCCTTTTTCTCCTTACAAATTAACACTTCCAAGAAGAATCTCTATGAACAGTAGGCTAGAAGTGTGTCTAAGTGATCTCATTCAAAGCTGTAGTCGACTGGGAATATGGCACCAGTATTCATTCAGCATGTCACACAGCCTTGGCCTGTCCATTTCTGTGTCACGAAGAGCAACTGGGACTGCTGGAGGCGAGCCGTGTGGTCACACGAGCGTGGAGCCAGTCCTCGGCACCAGGACAGCGCTTCCAAAGGATGGGAGGTGTTTGTCAGTCGAGGGCCAGGTTTTCCACAGTCGGCTGAGGAAGCAGGTGGCCGTGATTCAGGCTGTTGATGTAGCGGTGAGCACTGTGCCTCCTGGGAGTCCTGCAGGCAAGCTGGACATCGGGAGTGGCGTCAGAGCCAGTGTGGAGCAGAAGACGCAGGGCGCTGGCACCTCTGTCTCTTGGCAGGGGAAGGGAGGGCCATTGATTTTGGCCCCAGTTGAGGAAAGAGATATTTGCAGCAGCATCCTGCTATACAAGGTGGACCATCTTGGATCCCTGCATTCCCTTCCATGTCCTGGAAGGAGGCGGTGAAAGACCTTTCGGGACCACGTCTGTCTCTTCAGGGACCACCTGCCTTGGCTGGTGGCTGAATGCAGTTCTGCTTTAGTCCACTTAGGGAACAGCCACACACTGTACCAGGCTGGGTCACCACTGTGCCAGAAACGGCCAGCTCGAAGGGCCCCTCAGGCTTGTCCAGTGTCAGGCAGGCACACAGAGCACATCTGGCAGGATGTTCCTATAGTTCCAGCTCATATAAGCGCTTACTTCCTACTGTAGACCTGTTCTTCTGAAGGTCTCGTTTCTTAGAGAAATGTGAAGGAGTGTTCTAAGATAATAGGAAATATCAGGACAGCTCTTTTTTTACTGCAACTGGAGATCATCACTTACCACTCTGATGAATCTTCCTAGGGACTGAATAACACGGGACAGGCAGTGAATGTTCTCCTATATGCACTGTTCAGGGCTGGGTCACTAAGTCATTTATATAGCTGCACATCCTCTACCTTATTTTTGCATGTTACACAATATTTCTGGATTGAACCAACTGAAATGTTTTACTGCATCATATTGCAGGTGGGTTTTATGCAGGAGGAGAACGCAGCTCAGCCTATATTCAAATGTGATCAAACGGCAGGACCCAATACGAAAACAATGCCGCTTAAGTTAGGCTTGAAAATTAATTTCAAGCGTTCTTTCAACCCTGTGTAATGAAACACGGTTAGGTTTCAGTGTAATATTGTGTAGGCTTTTGTTTTTGTTCTTGAAATGTATATGAATTGTTTCAATGCTTTCTAAAATGAGCAGCCTGAATATTATGGAAACACGATTTAGTGACCCTAGCTGTGACTTACCTTTTCTACAGCAAGGTTGAATTCAGTTAGGTCCAGCCGAGAAAGCAGTGGGGAATACAAATTTTCAGTATACTTTTTTTTTCTACAACACAGAAGCTTGCGCATAAACTCTTTAGGATAATATCAAAAAGATCGGCTAGCTAGTTATACATTTTAAAATCCCAAGCTCTTGGACAAGTTTGAAAATGATGCGTCCTTCGAGAAGATCTTAAGAAGAATCCGATGGCAAGGCACAGCACGTACCGTGACGGCGTGCACAAGAACGCACTTTCTATATTTTATCGCAGACGCAGTTTGTGGCAATGGCTAACACAAGTACCGCCGAGGAGATAAGCACACAATAGTCGTTTCACTCGCTCACAACGCTTCCATGAATAGGTTTGACACGCATTGCTCGTTAATCCCTCCGAGGAAAGACTGTCTCTTTTGTACTGGCAAAATGCCTGGTTTCACCGTATCTTATATTATCCAGACTGCATTCCCTCTCCTCTTTTCACTTAGAAATCATTTCCATGCTGTAGACCGCCTTTGTATGACCCGTTTCTTGCCAACTCAAGGCTGCAAATCAGCCCAGAGAAAAAGGCAAACTACTGGTCAGATCCACACCTAGACGTGCCAGCATTTTCTAATCAACACCCAGGAACGAAAATTCACGCGAAGGACACAGGACGCGAGAGTTGGCACGTTTATTTTACCAAGGGCTGTGAATGTTTATCTAATGTTTACCACCTAAGATAATGACGAGTTGTTTGGGGGTATGTCGCTTAGCCAGGCTTTAACGGCTACGTCTATCTGGTACCGAGGTTTCTTGCGTGTTAGATTAGCCTCAGAAAACAGAAGCAGAAAATGAATTTTCAAGCGAAGTTCCGTGGCCCCTCCGTCCTTCGTGCTGTTTTTTCCCTTTTGCGCGCAGACGCTCTCCTCCATTTAAGCCGTCTGCATATTTTTCACAGTGACTGCTCGTATCTTTTTACACAGTCCAGACTGACCACATTCTTCCTGTCCTCTCACAGCTTGTCTGCATTCCTGTTATTTACACAATGACCCCCAGCAACCTTTCCTCCCTCCCGCTCGCCCGGCTAGCCTGCCGCATTCTTCCTGCTTCCCAAACAGTCCGCAGGCTGCAGCCTCCCCGCTGAATTCGCCTATCTGATAACCACGGGCGTGGAAGTTTTTGTCTTTTTTTCTGCTTTGAACACAAGAGGGATTGACCTTTCCCTTGGTGGAATATGGAGGTCTGTGCGCAAAAAGAAACACCCTCCCACACAGAGCTGTGTTTGAACACGGTAGCGCCACTAATTAATTCCTGTAGCCTTGCAATTAACTTCTGAACTCTGTGGTTTCGTTTTCATATCCAATCTATTATTATTATTATTATTATTATTATTATTATTATTATTATTATTATTTTATTATTATTATTATTATTTTATTATTATTATTATTAGATTAGGTTAGATTAGATTAGATTGAAGTGCAGACCAGTGAGCTGATAAACTGTGAAATTTATCATAGATGCAAAAAATAACCGATGCCAATGCCAATCAGTTGTTTTTCTTTCATGTACAATTTTAACTTTAAAGAGAACCTGCTTCTAGTTATAGTATGGTTAAGAGAATTGTCTAGGTAATGTTCTGCTGTTCTTTGTTATGAAGGTGAATTACTGTGTTCAGACTCTAATCCCATTCTTTCCCGATTTACAGATAAACACGAAGCAGACCCACAGTCCGCATTCAGGTCACAACGCAACCGTTGCTGGTTCTATTAAATTCCTGTCTTCATGTCTTCCTATCCAGTGACTGCGCTATTGAGCCCCCGGTGCACTCTAGGGGCAGACATTGCGCAGTACGGAATTTGAAACTGTAAAAAGAACAAGACCTCAAGGATTTCGCGCTGGTTACTGTAAGGGCACAAACAGCGAAACCGTGATGTTGGAAAACGGGGTAATTCAATGCCTTGACTCCTCACCGCTGACAGTTTTCCAATCAGCGGTCTCCTCCCACACAAACAGGCAGCGCGATTCCCGGCACAGTGTCACCGTTTCCAGATTTCCAGATTGTACCCACTGCCTCCTTCTCCCCTTCTGGACCAGGGCTCCCCAGTGCTCGTCCTGGGGGCTTTCAGCCCAGCTCAACCGGACCAGTTTACCAGTTTCCCCCAGGACTTCAGTTCCCAGTGCTTTCCAGAGACCTAGAAACCCTGCTGATGCAGCAGTGGGGACCCCTGTAATGAGGGGCTGAAATCACACACATGTAGACAAAATAAGTTTGATATACTGTGTCTTCAAGACTGTAAATACATGTATATTTTATTCAATAGCTATTTCTATCCAGAGACCACCTCTTTCTAGTGCATCCCTAGATTGATATATTTTTATATCTGTCCAGAGAGGCACGGGCCCCTGTTTCAGTTTTGGACTGAAATAAGACTCCCCATCCAAGAGAGAGACCCGCTGCTGGTGCAGCCTCCTGAATGCCATGCTGAATAATGGCAGTGTTAGTCCACATCAGCTCCCATTTCTTTTGAGTATGGGACCATCAAACATCAAACAGTTTTAGGGTGATAAATACAGCTTTGCTAATTATTCCATTATAAATGCGCACTATGCAACATTCATTTACCTTAGTTCACATGTACTTGCAAGTCACGGTTTTGAAGACAGAGGGTGCAAATGTTTAGTGTGCATTTCTGTATGCAGTGTATATATTCATTATATTCTGGCATAAGAAATTCTGAGGAAATGTCCAGCGACAGACAGCACAAGGACCTGAGCCGTTAGTAATGTGCTGTATAGCGTTCCCTGAAGCGCATCAGGTGCTGACACCGATGTGGTGCTGTGGACAGAACTGCGTGCCTCTGCAGTACTGAGCCGCGTGAGTCCGGCAGGCCAGGCTGCTCCAAGGCGCTCTGTGCAACTGCGGTGCTGCAGGGGGGCTTGTTCCCTGAGCTACTGATGACAATCTCCTCCTGCTCTTCAAAATTAAAGACTGTGGCATTAAATTTGAAAAGGAAATGTGCCATTTCCTTTCTGAAGGCACATTCTCTGCGCAGTTCAACCCTGCCCTGGCTTCCTCCGCTCCACACAAAAACACTGATTCTTTCTGCAGCAGCCATGTTGCTGTTCTTCAGCTCTGGTGAGCAGACCCTGCAGCAGGGGCGCAAGTGGCCTGTTCCCTTGCTGTAGCCAAGGGGCTCCTGGCTCAGACAGAGGGTGTATTAACAACCAGGGCCCCGTTTCTCACAGAGCCCCTGGAAGTAACAGCAGCTCTTCCAAAAACAAACGTGCCTCCCAAAATAAACAAAAAGTTTATATTCACATCCATTCTTTGACAGTTGAGAATCCTCCCAGGTTAATGAAAATGAGCTCCGTCTACACAACCATGCGGTTGATTTTGCCACCCTGGGTTTCTGGGTTTTGCAGTTGTCGAATCCGTCACCTTCCAGCAAGCAAACCATCTTGATGGGCCAAGCGGCCTCCTCTGATTTGTAACCTTTCTTACTTTCTTATGTTCAACCGACATTTTAATTCAAAATCCAGCATCTCTTTAGATAGTTTAAAGACTTAGAGACTTGAAAACGTAAGTTAAATAACTGAGTTTATATTTATGATCTTCTAAGTGTTTTAGATGGGTAAGCCTGCTCAGAACTAGATGATATGTTAATTACCAACAGCTGAACAACATTAGAACAAAGACCTTTTGAAAAAAACTCAGTTGATGTTTCATCGTGTAGTCTTGCACGAAAGGGCATGCAGTGTTGAT